>NW_028301601.1:303030-606060 GCF_987345545.1 Pholcus phalangioides
AGTGTCATTAATTTTAAATACTTACGTTTTTTTTTCCCCTTTGCCATACAAAATTCCATTGCTTTGGGAATATCCATGCAAATTTTCAAGTCATTCTGACAATGGCTCTTTTTTTTACAGTGTTTTGAAATCAGAACTTCAGTTATAATCACCCTGTATATATCGTCAATCATCACTAATTTTAATCTGCATTATTTATGCTTCATTAAATACATTATATTCTCCTAAATTTTATCACAGTTTTTATAAAATAGCTTCGTAATTAAGCATACTGAAAGTAACTGGAGAAAACACCTTTATATTATATGGTTAATAATAACTATAAGAATTTTCAAACACAAAGTAATTCATTGAGTTAAGCTATAAAATATTAAATTACAAAAGTTGGTTTTTGTTGAAATGTAAGAAATAATTATAGATTAATTAATATGGGAATAGTGTTAATTACATAAAAATATTTTAATTAATTATTATAAGCTTGAATGTTTTCAGAAATTTTATTGTTTTTAATGTTAATGGCATTCAAACCAGAAAAAAACGGTTTAAACCAAAAAACCAGGGTTTTTTTTTTATCAACCCTGTCAAAATCTAATGGCACAAATTTATTGTATTTATCAGTCAGAATTGTATTTATTTCTACCAATGCTGGATCACTGTCGTAAAAAAATTTGGGGTGCCTAAATTTACGGGAAAATACAGCAATGTCTTGCAAATTATGGCCACCCCCTATTCTTTCTTATCTGTTTGTCCCTTCGATGCAATTTTCACAGGGAAACATTTTCCTTCGAAGAACATGAAGTCAAAAGCCTTGATGAGCTGCTCTCAAAATTATGTCTAAGGCCAGTATTACATTATAAAAGTTTGATAAAGTCTCTTTTATAAAACTTGGCATAGATGTTTTATAAATTTTATGTTAAAATTTTTTGTATATATAATTTATTTTATAAAAAATGGACCTTATTATACTATATAAAAGATTTATATAAAATTGGTTTTGCAGAAATTTTTGTCAGTTAGTCTTTGTTAGTCTTGTGCTGCTGCTGGTAGTAGTTATGAATGAAGAAATTTTTTTTTTACAATTTGCTATAGGAAATTTATCATTTTCAATCTCTGTAGTGGCTTCGGTTTGAAAAAAAAAATGAAGCTTATGTGGGTGATTGTATTGAATGGAATAATTTGTGGAAGAAACAAATTTTTTTGATGCATTACATCTATGTCGTTTCAGCTCATATGTCATGGTAAAATCTCAAAGACTTGGGTTTTACCAAGGCGAGTTGGTGAAAGTCCAAAACACTCTTGTAAACGTTTTCATTTTGGATTTTTACCACGTCAAAGTCTGTTTTAAATTAATCAATTAATCATCATGAACTTATCAGTTCCTGATGCTTATTAGTTGATTCATAATAATTTAATAATTATAAACAAATAATGAATTAACAAACGAAATAACCACCATGATGAAATTTTGATGCTATTTAAGTAATTGATGCTCATAATTAATTTACTCCTACCAGTTAAAAGCATGTTTTAAATGAATTAATTAACCATCATTAACTTAATCCACTCATCTTTAATGATTAATAATTGTTCAATAATCATAATTACTAGTGTGAATGGCACTTAATACCTAATTAATGATGCTTATTATTGAATTTATAGTAATAAGTATTGAAGTCAAACTTATTTCGTCATGATGGCCCCCCCCCTTCTCGCCCTGACATACGGGGGTGCTGGGTGAGCTTCGCCTGCTGATTCACTTCCCCACGCAGTGAGCGAGTCATGGCCCCGTGCCCCTCTGGAAATGTTGGGACACTAACTAATGTCCTTGTGTACAAGTGAATCTAAACTTGGATACATCACAGCATTTAGGAAAACTAATAAGTTCATGATCATTTTTTCATTCTTTAAAACAGGTTTTTGCTGTTGAGAATAAATAAAATTATTTATTCATCAGTATTAATTTCCAATTACTATAATTTAATTGTTTAGTTATTAATTAATTAATAATTGTCAACAACTAATAAGTTAATGATGGTTTATTGACTGATTAAAAATGGGCTTAACTTGGTAATGAGTCCAAAATAAAAATGTTTGGAAGCATTTTTCGGACTTTTACCATCTTGCCTTGTCTCCAAGCTTTTACCTTCAACCGTGGCATATACATCGGAGTTGCACCTGAGGACCATGATGCAGCAACCAAATATTATATTGGCCCTTGAATATTAAGAAGTTGGCCACCCCTGTTATAATGAATCTCCACCATCTCAGATAATAATTACACTGCTGGCCACCCAAATTGCAACACCAAGAAAGACAAGAGATATCGCAACAATATTTATTTTGTAGATAACATGTTGACCAAGCATCATATGATTAAATTTATAGACTTCTATAAAGTGTGGTTCCTGCCAAAATCAGTAGCCAGAGTAGCCGCCATTGTTGGAGATCACCGCTGCCACACGCCTCGGCATTGATTCAAAGAGACTTTGGATGTGTTCTTGGGGTACAGCAGACCAAGCAGCTTCCACGCGTTGCCAAAGTTGATCTGGTGTGGCAGCTGGGAATGTAATCTGGGTCAATCGTTGAGCAACCATGGACCACATGTTTTCTATCGGCGAAAGATCCGGAGAGCAAGCTGGCCAGGGAAGCAATTCAATCTGGCGATTGACAAAGAACCTGTGGACAATGCGTGCCACGTGTGGTCGCGCATTATCCTGTTGAAATATGGCTGTGAGCAAGCCCTGAAGGTAAGGAAGGACAACTGGCTCCAACACCTCGGAGATGTAGCTCTGGCTTTTTAAAGTACCGGCAATGCGTACTAGAGGAGTGCGAGAGTGATATCCAATACCGCCCCATACCATAATACCCAGTGCAGGACCAGTGTGGCGGTGCATAACGCAGCTGTTCAGCATCCTCTCTCCACGGTGTCTCCAGACTCAAATCCGACCATCGTGGTGTTGCAGACAGAAGCGTGACTCGTCAGTAAAGACAATTTCATTCCATTGTGCCGTCCACATCCTTCTTTCATCGCACCATTGGCGGCGGAGACGTCTGTGGTTCTGCGTCAAGGGTAGACGAAGCAATGGACGTCTTGCGGACAGACCACTCTGCTGTAAATGGCGTCGAATGGTACGCGCAGACACTGGATGATGCGGTACAGACTGAATGTGCTGTGCTATGGTTCGTGATGTGGCTGAGCGATCCGTCACTGCCATACGCACAATACGCCTGTCATCACGTGAAGTGGTGCACTGAGGTGGATGCGATCGAACACGTCGGTCCGTCGTACCCTCCTGAATCCAACGATCACATATCCGCATTACAGTTGTTTGGTTTCGTCCAACACGACTACCGATTTCCCTGAAAGATAATCCACAATCTCGGTAGGCCACTATCCTTCCTCTGTCGAACTCGGATACTTGATCAAAAGATGATCGCTGTTTTCTACGAGGTATAATTGATCGTTTTTTTTGAAAAAACCACAAGAAAAACACAATTGCCATACTTCAAATCGTCGAAATTCTAAGCCTTAAATAGCGCTTTGAAGTGGTGCCACAGGCGCGCGTGATGTGCGTCTGCGCTGAAATTCTAATCATTTGCATATCTCATCTCCGCTAATGCATGTTGTAAATTTCATATTATTTGCATGCTTCCTTCAGGGTGTTGCATTTACGGTGGCCAGCAGTGTAAATAAATGTATCATTAATATGAACCATCAAATCCAGTGATGTGATATGACAGGGTTTTTCAAAGTGTATGCCATATGGCTTCTAGGGGCATTCCGGCAAGATGAAGATATTGATTTTTGTGTCTCTTTTTGCTTTGAATTGGATCTTTTATAAGTGAAAAAACACCACTTAACTATTCTGGGGAGCAGCAGGTGAACCGTGAACTGGCAAAAGAGCCATGGGTGACAAACTCATTTTCTATAACACCTTGTGGTGCCTTTTCAGTGGTCCTGGGGCAGACTTCTATTTGTTGTAAGCAGGCATCTGCCCAGACTTTTTTTGCAGAGTCGTGTTTTTATGAGAAGTTTCTTTATTTTTGTAAAAAGGGTCATTAATTTTGCGAGAAATGAGTAATTTTATAGGAACAGAAATAATCTAGTTGATTTATCACAAAAGAAATTAAATTTCAAATTTGTGGATTTATCATTTTTTTATTTTGTGAGGGGTTTGTTTTTCATATCTGGAATTTTATGAAGGGTCCGGAAAACTGAACCAAATTTTGGCTGAGCAGACGCCTTCTACATAAATTTTCATGGGGCTCAATCGGCTCAGAGCCCTGTGACAGTGCCCCGGTTGCCCTAGCCTAGTTACATTCTTGATTTTCTATCATATTTATTGTTGAAAACGCAAGTTTTTTAATCCAAGAAATACACACAGAAGAGAATCATCTTTTTTTTCTCCCCAGAGAAGGGATTAAGTGAAAGGTGGCGACATATAAAAAACAGGTTTTTGAAGAGTTAATAATTAAGTTACAGTGTGTCATGTACTTGAAACTGCAGGATAGGAAGACATCAGCATAACTCTTTTATCAAACATTGATAAGGAGGCAATGTTTGACGAAAGTTTTCCCACCTGATATAATGTATTGGTTCACTGTCCGCCATCTTAGATAATAATGACACAAATGTATCATCAATATGAACCAACAAATCCAATGATGAGTCATGATTACATAATCCCTTGGGCTAATATATAAATGGTAATTTATGTTTTTTTGTATATTGCGTCTGTATTATATGTTGTAATGTGTGTGTGTAATAAATTTCAATTTCAAATTTCAATTTAAAGAGCCATGCCCGGACATAGCAAAGTGGCACGTGAAAAACATCTGTTGTATATATATTCGTGAAAACTGGTAAACCATAAATATTCGAGTCTAATGAGGAAAACTCACTTCTCAACCTATTCGCAATGGCGAATAGGTTGAGAAGATGAAATGATGAAAGAAGTGGTTCTCAAACAGACTCAAAAATTTAAGAAAATAAAATTTAAATTATTTACATTTGCCACAAACAAATACAAATACAACGCCACAACAGGCAAAATGCCCAACGAGGTGGCTGATAAAAAGATGCCCATAAAGATGATCACGTAGCTTTTGAATAAAATATTAATACATGTGTACTGCATGTCGGTGGTTTTCAAAGTGTGAGTTGCAGCTTCTAAGGGTGTCACCAGCTGTTATCAGTGGCGAGCTGTCTATATTGATGTGCAACTGTTCAGTGATTTGAAGTAGTACTTCAAGTATTTTGGGGAGGCATGGGTAAAAGTTGACTGAGACAAGTTAGTCATGGAAGGCAAAATTTTAAAAATCATGGTTGTAAGTGGTCCATTGAATTGTTATCGATATTTCAATGGTTCTAACATTTACGAAGACTTTCTTTCAAACCCAGCACACCTCCTGTCTATTGTCATAGACAAGTTAGTACCGAATGAGTTGTGTCGGAAATGTGGGTGTGTATCTAACAGTCTCAGTGCCTATCTAGTGTTGTGTCTGGTTTTCCAGTGCTGCCATCAATATTTTAAATTGTGAGTGAAGCGTAACTGTCGAATATTTGTACCGTTGTAGGCCCATTGCTCTCAGTGGTGAGACTTTTCAACATGAGATCGACTTGCATTCAGAGCTCAAAGTTGAAAACCAACTCCAGCCAATCAGCACTGCTGCGCATTGGTTTACAGACTGAGGAACTCTGACACAAATCTGTAGTTATGTCGATCCTTCTTTGAGTGGTTATATGGAAATGAACAGAACCAGAGTGTTGGAGTAAATCGAGAAGCTATCCATTCTTAGAATAAGACAACCATGGGTATTCTTTATGGGCATTGTATAGGGTTTTATCATGTGTATATATTGTTTGTAATTTGTGTTAATTGCATTTTTAATTGGGTTACTGTTTTTTTTTTAAATGTATGACATCCATATTTTTATGGGCATCTTTTTATCAGCCGCCTTGTTGGGCATTTTGCCTGTTGTGGCGTTGTATTTGTTATCTAAAGCTAGAGATTGCCATCTAGCTATCATGTTGACAGAACACACCCAAGCCGATTCTCGCAATAGTATGGTAGTACTTCAGAAATTCTGGCTTTTTTCTTGAAAATATAACTTTTGATTTTATGGAACTTAATCCATTGAAGGGGAAAAAAATCTATCCACTAGTATGACTCCTCAAAGAAAAACTTGGAAACAACTCCGCCTCAGGTGGGGCAACCCAGGTCGATAAGATGCTCGTCTAAAATACCAAAGGATGTTTAGAGTTTTCGCAAGTTTGATACCCGGTTTGTCCGAAACATTGTCAGAAACATTTCCTGACACAGGTACAACAAAAAAAACTGCAACATGACTGCAGGGAACATTGCTACTGCAGGGAGTCCCCCATTGAAGTGTTAACACACCAACTCTTCGATGAGTATAAAAAACAAGCCGGCCGTTCGGAATCAGCAATAAGTTGTAGGTCCCGGTCTAATTAGCTCTCGTGTGCATAAAATGACAGTGGTGTGACAAAAATGATCAATGATCAAAACAACCTTGCCGCCCCCCCCCCCCCAAAAAAAATTTGCGGACTCCTAGATTGTCACCCACAACATGTAACCTTCATTGCCTTATTCAACCCTAATCTTGCTATAACAAATGCCTGTAAAACTTAACACCCCTACTACCCAATTGTAAGTGCCAGAAGTATAAGGCCTAACTTACATTTAAATACTGTACTTTTTTGGAAATCGTATACCATTTCATATATACCAACCAAATTCCCAACGTATAACCCAATTTTATATTTTAGTACCTCTATTTCTCACACAATCATCATTCGAACACCTTTTCTTCGACCTTGTCATTAAAAGTCAGCAAATGCAAACCCCCCCTCCCCATGGGTGGTGATATATTACTAGAAAATATGACCCCTTGTATCCCATATATTCCATGGTGTTTTGTTAATGGACCAACAAACTCAGAGGGTTGTTAGTAGGCATCAAGGGGAACAAAAATGACAATGGAACATGGTGTCACAAACCACGTTGAGTGCAACTTCTTATGCACTCCCAGATTCTATTTTTATTTTTCAAGTTATTTGACAGCAAAAGGAAATGACTCAAAGTCATATTTCAAATCAAGACATTTATTCAAATCACCAAAAGAACACGATTACAAAATTTAGTAAAGAACACCTTGCTAATGTTATTAAGTTTTAGTATAATATTAAAAGGTGAATATATATCACAGAAACATTTTCGCAAATCATTATTGCACTTATCTGATACTGGTCCAGAATTTCAGCATGTGACTAGAAGAGCTCCGTTTCCACACAACTTCCAAAGTGTCCAACAGTTTTCAGGTGGACGTCTTCAGAGAAGTAGACCTGACGGAGACTGATTCACAATATTCCCGAAGTGGACATAACACGCTGGAGATCGTACCATCGCACATCAAGGCACACTATGTGGAACTAGCACAACATCGGAACCTTCAGAAAACCAAATAATGAATCTGGCCAGGCAAGTAATGTAAGTCCATAGATGAGACGTTGATCATCGGATGTCCGTTCAGAGAATGCAAAGGACTCGATTTGCGGGAGGATTGGGGCCGTTCAAGTATTACGTCATCATCGATGGGGAGGGGGGTTCCGATTTGCTGACTTTTGATGACAAGGGGGAAGGGGGGTTTGGATAATGCTTATGTCATCAACCACCCTTTATGAAAATATGAGTTAGGATTCAGAGGGGCAGAGCTGATGATGAAATTTTTCTGACGGGGGGGGGGGGGGGATCAGCGTTTTGCTGACAAGGGGGGGGGGTCAAAAATGGCTAAAAAATTTGCTTACATAATACTTGAACGGCCCCATTGGAGTCAGGTCACGATGAGGCAGATGTTGAGGATAGCCAGAGTCGACCCATCCATTCGACATGGTTGACGATATCAACTTGATCAGCACCAGGGATACTAGACGTTAAGATTTTCCATCGTCACCGGGTGTATTAGGAAAACTAAGTCACAGCTCCCATTTGAAATTAGTATTAACTCATAAAAAATCCAGACCTGCCAAGACACACACGCAAATTTAGAAAGACATTACGGGATATATTTCCAAGCTTAAGGCTAGATGAAGTTTCGTTACATTTCAGCTGATACATGAAACACTAAAGCACCACTGTGCTACAACATTAGAGAACCAAGCTCTTAAAACGAGTGAAATGTGATTGTTCAACAAACACAATCCGTACTTATACTTATCATGAAATAAAATAATTTGGTCCACTTGGACCACAGGAACACTTTTTCACAAGAAAAATACTACGTCATACAAAGTACATTTGGATATAATTTCAGAAATATCAATAATATTATTTATCAATCAATAATATTATTTATCAATCAATAATATTATTTATCAATCAATAATATTATTTATCAATCAATAATATTATTTATCAATCAATAATATTATTTATAATATTATAAAAGGTATAATTTTATTGTAAATGACAAAACATCGTTTGGCAACATACCAGGTGAACTGGCCAGGTTCACCCAACACGATCAACGAATAATCGATAACAATTTACCAGTGGATGTCTGCGGCCATGAGCCAGCAAATAAGATATTTAATTATGCAATATTAAACTTATAAGTAATGTACAAAAAGACAAGACAAAACCCCAATGAGACCAGGTGACATTTCTCCCGGGAAGAACCTATGGTAATAAAGAATTATAAGTTAAAAATATTGACGAGAGATTAATTTTGATGGGACATTAGCAGCCCGACCTGCAGTCTCATCCTCATCTAGCGACTGGAAGATTCCAGCCGAAAGACTAAGCAGACGAACTAGCCCATACCGGAACGGTAGCGAGACCTTTGGTGGTTTCTGGTAGCCAAGCGGTCCCTGGGGTCTAAAAGTAAGAATTCTCTATTGATATCAAGATTTAGTATGAAAAGCATGACCTGGAGGCCGTCATGTTACAGAGAGGGTAAAAATCACGAAAAACGCATGCAGGCTCTGAGTCCAGAGGAGGTGAAAGGTGGATGTCAGTTTATCACTGAACACATTCGTGGGTTCGCACACCATATCTGACGTAAGCATCGTCGTAAAACACATGCTCTGAGGTAGGATCATGCGCTGTGTACGGTGTATATTAGATTGTCGTCACTGCGGCAGACATCAAGAACATACCTGGTATCTTCAAGTGCATCCGGAAATCATTTTTACGTCGTTGTAGACTGTGCAATGACGTCAGCGGTCGCCTTTTCCAACCACTCTTGTGATAATTAATTGAATAAATATTTTTGTAGTTATTGTTGCTCTAGTGTGACGTTAAAACCTGCATGTGTTTTTTGCGACTTTCACCCTCTCAATGTGGTTTGCGACACCATGTTCCATTACAATTTTTGTTACTCTCGATGTCTACTAACAACCCTCTGAGTTTGTCAGTCCATTAACCCTGTATAAATATGTCCATTTGTTATAACAATATTTTCAACATTATTTCAGTATTGCGTCGTAGGTTCACTAGGACGAAATGAAATTGATTATAACTGATAAGCATCCAACCACGTTTATTTCTGTTTTTGTAGTCAGCTAGAGAAATTCAAATCTCTGATATTCGCATATGGTATTAAGATCTTTGTAGCTCCCTCTAACTACCTAAAACTCTTTTTTTTTTTTTTTAATATTAAAAGGAACAAACGGCAAATTACAAGATACAAATATATAATACAATATACAAACATATGTTAACGACACAAAACACACACATATAATACATACACTATGTAGCCCCAAGGGACTGTAAAGTCCTTCCAGCAGGCCTATATGATTTTTATTACATGATTTTCTCTCTCAGCAACAGCACTTTTCTTATATATTTTTTTAGCACTTTTTACTATATATATATTTTTTTTAGCACTTTTTACTATATATATATATTTTTTTTAGCACTTTTTACTATATATATAATTAATATGCATTGATGGAATAATTTATTTCAAAGTGCTGCATCAATATCTGTGTTTTTTATCATACTAAAGATATTGTAATCTGTATTTTTATTACTATTTGTGTAATTACTAGAGAAGATGATGTTCATTATTTTTGGTGCGGTGTAACAAAAACTTTTTTGAAATGATGTTTTGTTACTTTTAGGCACTTGATAGATATTTTTATATCTATTTGAGGTTCTATTTTCATTTTTTACTAACCATTCTTTGTTTTTGATGATACATTTATAAATTCTGTACATGTAGTTCTGTCTCAGTGTTAATATGCGGCCCTGTATTTTTTGTTTTCTATTGGAACATTTATTAATTCTCTTAAATTATTGTAAAGATTGTCTAAATTGCATATGTTTTCATAACATGCTCCTCCCCAGACACATATTCCATTATTTATATTTGAATAAACCCATGCATAGAAGATATCTTTCAAGAAATTATTAACTATGTATTTAAGTTTATAAATGACTCCTGAATACATTGTGAGTTTTTTATCATTTTTTCACTATATATGTTCCATTTTAGGTTATCTAGTATAACAATTCCTAAGTATCCGTAATTGAACACACTACCTATTTCTTCACAATTACATACTGATATCGTTTGAGGTTGGCAGTGAGTTTGTAATTTTACGTGGATTTCTGTACTGTCATTTATATTTCTTGTTTTCGTGCACATAAATTTAGTTTTTCGTGTATTTATTTTTAATTTGTGTTTAATTAGCCAGTGATTTATTTTTATTAGATCCTTCTGTTTTTTTAACTAAACTATCTGTTTCTGTATCCTCAATATATAAAACTGTGTCATCTGCAAAAGATATAATGCTACCATTTAGATTTAGTTTACTCAGTTCATTTATGCAAATTAAAAACAGTATCGCCCTAAGACCGACCCCTGTTGGACGCCTTTTTTTACTTGAAAATTGCAAATTTTTTCTCTATTGTGACAGCTTGTCGTCTAGTGTAGTAATATGAGTCAAACCCTAAGATATTTCCTTCATTGGAACCTTCTTGTTCTATATGAGTATAATTATCTGTATTTTCCTCATCATTATTTATATTTTTTGTGATAAATTCTTGATTAAATTTATTTGCAAGTTCTGTTGGATTTTCAAAATTTGGTAGTATATATTTTTTCAAATCTTTATTTAATACATTTCTTCTAATGAAATGCCATTGCAATCATTTATTATTCTCGCAAGCGTTAAAGTTCCTCTGGAAATATTCTTGTTTTACCTTTTTTGTATATTTTTAAATTTTTATTACAACGTTTGTACTCCTTCTCATATAAGGTTATATGTGGATTTGTTTTTATATAGCTTTTCCTTGCGGTTTATTCTGTCAAGTATTTCCGTAGTTATCCATTGTTTTTTATTTTTCTTAGGGTAATTTTTTGAAACTTTAGTCCAGAGATTAGTATTCAATGTTATTATATCCAAGAGATGTACGTATTTATTTTGTACTGAATCATTTTCTCATATGCAATTGAAAATTATTTTTGATATGAATTGTTCAAACCTTATATAATCTATTTTCGTTATTTCATCATTTTCATCATTCAAATTCTCTTGTTTTTTCAAGGAAGGTTATACTTCTTAATATTGGGTAGTGGTCAGTGATATCAGTGTTAAATACTGTGAAGTTTTGTGAATACAAATACAAATACAACGCCACAACAGGCAAAATGCCCAACGAGGTGGCTGATAAAAAGATGCCCATAAAAATATGGTTGTCATATGTTTCAAAAATACAGCAACCCAATTAAAAATGCAATTAACACAAATTACAAACAATATATACACTTGATAAAATATTATACAATGCCCATAAAGAATACTTATGGTTGTCTTATTCTAAGAATGGATAGCTTCTCGATTTACCCCAACATGTTTATCGTATTTCTTTTTAAACGTGTCAATTGTGTTACAATTTACTACCTCCCGGGGGTAAGCTATTCCATTTATTAACAACCCTATTGGAGAAAAATTCCCTGCGACACCATAACCTTGCATTGTCCCTCACCAATCGATACTGGTGTCCCCTTGTAAAAGCAGTCGATTGGCGGTGTACTAAAAGTTCATGGTCCATCCTATCCATCCCATTGAAAATTTTGAACACTTCGATCATATCTCCTTGACACCTGCGTTCATCCAATGTAAACATATTCAAAAAATGAAGTCTTTCTTCATAACTCAAGCCCTGTGTGCCAATAAGGACACGCGTAGCTCTTCTCTGCACCCCTTCAACCAAGTCTATGTCCCTCTGTAGGTATGGTCTCCAAAACCTTACAGCATACTCCAGTCCAGGACGAACTAAGCCTCGAAAAAGCGGAAGAATGACTTTAGGAGAACGCGAAGAGACCTTTTTGAAAATGAGACCAAGCATTCTATTCGATTTTTTGACAACCGCTGAACAATGTTCAGAAAACTTAAGTCGCTCGTCAATGAGAATTCCCAAATCGGTGACTCTAGTTGCATCCGGGATAGTGACACCATTCAACTCGTAAGAGAACCGTGGGTTGTTCGAACCAAAATGAGCGACCATGCACTTATCTACGCTAAACGTCATGCTCCATTCATTTGCCCATGCTGCAATCTTGTTTAAGTTGGTCTGGAGCAACTCCCTATCGCTTTCATTTCCGATTACCCCCATTAGCTTCACATCATCTGCGAATTTGCTAGTAATTCCATCGATACCCTGATCGAGTTTGTCGATAAAAAGTGAAAAAAGTATGGGGCCAAGGACACTTCCCTGAGGAACTCCACTTGTGACGTCTGTCCAACCAGAGAATTCCCCGTTCACCATAACTCGTTGCGACCTATCTCTTAACCACGATTCTATCCAATTCAGCAAGTTGCCCCCTATTCCAATCTCGTGTAAATGCTTCAAGAGTTTGCCATGTTGGACCCGATCGAATGCCTTCTGGAAATCAAGGTAAACAACGTCGACATTTTTGCTCTTACCCAAAGCCTTAGTCACGTAATCATAGAAGCAAAGGAGGTTAGTTACACATGACTTCCCCTTTCTGAACCCATGCTGATTATCCGACAATACATTATTCTCGTCTATCCACTTCACAAACTGGCTTTTGATGATAATTTCCAAAATTTTCGAGAGGGAGCTCGTCAAACTCACTGGACGATAATTAGACACCACTTCTCTACTACCCTTCTTAAATATCGGAACAACGTTAGCCAGTTTCCAATCTCTCGGGACGATACCCTCAGCAACACTACTCCTGTATATCTGTGCGACTGGCCCCAACAATTCATTAGCACCTTCCCTGAGAACCCTGGGATAGATATCATCTGGTCCTGGTGCTTTGCTTGCACATACATTTCTTAGAAGATTTAGGACCTCCACGTCTTCCACTTGAATATCGTTGAGCGTTTTATTACCCCATGCAACACCCGTATATCGAATATCATTATCTCCATTAAAAACCGACGCGAAAAAGTCATTGAAAGCACTACACATGCCTACATTGCTCTCTACTTTTGAGCCTCCTATCGAGAGGGGGCCAACTGTCCCCTTACATCCATTATTGACGTATCGAAAAAATGATTTTGGGTCAGAGCCAATGTTATCTGCCAACCTAGATTCAACTTGCTTTTTACTATCCCTTATCGCTTTCTTCAACAGTCTTCTTTTATCAGTAAACAATGATAGGTCACCTCGTCCACTTTTATACTCTCTGAATGCTCTTTTCTTTTCAAGATAAAGGTTCCGCACGCTATCCGTGAACCATAGAGGGTGTGATGTACAAACACGCTTTTTTCGAACAAAGGGTATGACGTCGTGCAAAACAGAGGACAGCTTCGTACTAAATTCTTCCCATTGACTTACCATCCCTACTGATTCCAACCGGTCTTTGAAAACTTCCGCTAACCTTCTTCGCAAAACATCAAAGTTAGTTCTCCGAAAACAAGGAACCAGTCTTTTGTTATCAACCTGACCCGAGGAAAAGTTACAGTGAAATCTGACGATACGATGATCACTGGAAGAAAACTCTTCCCCCACCGAAACATGTTCAACTAGATCCTCAGAACTAGTAAGAACTAAATCCAAAATAGCAGTACCCCTAGTGGCTTCTGATACATGCTGATACAAAAAATTTTCGAGCACCAACTTAAGAAAGTCTCTTTCATACTGATTTCCAGATGAAAGGTTCTCCCAATCAATACCCGGGTAATTGAAATCCCCTAGTATGAGAACCCTCTTTCGCTTACACATGTAGGAAATTTCATCATGCATTTTGGCGATATAGTTTTGATCCCTATTCGGTGGATTGTAACAAACCCCAACAATAAGCTTATGACGTCTTTTGTTCTCAAGTTCAACCCATATGGTTTCAATATCACTTCTCTGCACGTTACACTCTCTAGCCTTCAAACATGATTTCACGTATATCAACACTCCACCCCCTTTCCTATCAGATCTATTTCTCAAAAAAGTATCGTATCCGGAGATGTGTAAGAAAGATTCATCCCCATCGTTTGCCCAAGATTCTGTAATGGCTATAAGATCCAAGTCCTCCACAACTATCATAGTTTCTAAAAAATCTTTCTTGTTACCCAAGCTCCTGGCATTTATTAACACACATTTTAATTTGCCCGGTGGTTTGTTGTCAATCGAGAAGCCATCCAAGTCAGAGTTGGGTAATTCCCCGTCAGTACTGTTGTGATTATCATTAACTAACCCGCATTCCCGACTATTATAAGTATATTCGAAGTATTCCCTCTTGTTATAAAAAACGTGATCTATGCATGTGTGACTTTCCTTTGTTTCTCGTGTTATTTTTTTGTGTAGTGATTCGAATCCATTTGTGGCAGGGTTGTTAAATTTGCTCCCCGGGTAGATGGCCATTCCCCCACCCCCCCCGGGCTGGTTTTTTTTTTGGGGGAAAATGGGTTTTTTTAGGGAATATTGTTTGTTTTCGAAGGAAATGTGTTACTTTCAGGGGTTAAAATTTTAGTTGGAGCTTAGTTTATGTATTTCAAAAATTGCTGCATAGTGCAGTGTTTAGTATATTTTGAAATATTTTTTAATGATTTTTTAGGAACAAAAATGTGATAATAAATAATTTCTTGGAATCACAAACACCCTTTTTATAATTTTTCTACCTTTTTTATGTAAGCATTTAGGTATGAGATCCACATATTAAAATATTTTACAAGAAATCACAAACAGAAAATTGTAACCCTGGACCTTAGTTTAAAAAATATACCTGATATATGTGATAAGCATACCGACAGAAATTTATTTATAATACTCAATTTTTCACACACACAGATCTGTGTATAAATAAATTGAAGCATCTGTGAAGAAGCGAATCAATATATGTAAACTGAATTTTCATTCAAAAAATATTTACATGTTTTTGCAATACTTTTTTTATAAGTTTTATACAGGTACATCAGACTTTGATAACTGAAATATCAAGAGACAAAAATGACATTATCTTATAATGAAAAGAAAATAACTGTGGGATTCTTGAATTGAACATTGGCAACGAACATCTTCAATTGAAACAGAACAAAAAGTATAGTTTTTCTTATGTGAAAATAACACCTAAGCAGAAAATATGCCTTAGCTTGATTTTTCAAGATGCTGGTAATAAGTCAAGATGCTGCCCGACCCAGAAAATTTGCCTGTTAAAATCGTCAGCCAGATGAAGGCATTCTGTAGGTCTGTTGCTATACATGACAGGTTTCTTGTATAAAGTGAAATTAATATATAATAATGTTATTGACATTTATGTTTAATGATAATTCAAGTTATCCTGTGGTTTTAAGTTCCCAAAAATGGCTAATTTGGATAAGTGGAAAACACCTCCAGAGTAATGAATCCTCAGAATGACTTATCTCCTCCTCTTAGCCAGATCATTTTTTAATTTTATTGATCAAATACATAGTTTAACATTCATCAAAAATGTATACTTAGACATAATATAAGATATGTACACATAAAGGATGTGCATTAGGGTGGGTCGAAAAAAAAAATTTTATTTGCAAATCGCTATAGTGCGGAAAAATAGCCTCCTTTAATAAAAAGAAAAATTATGTAAAAAAATTTAAAATCGATTGACATCTTCCGGTCGTGCATCGTACTTGAAGTTTATGAAAATTGAACATTTTTCTTAAATTTTTTTAATATTACTTAAAATTTGATGATCGATGTGCAAAAGTTTCTTATGCTTATTTTATGGTTCAATAAAGTAAAATAAATTAAAACATCATTGATATTGCAATGTTTATCGGTCGCACGATGTGTTCGAAAAACTGGAATTGACCAAATTTTTGCAAGTTTCATTGTACAGCTCTTTTCATGCTTTGTCAGAACAAAATGACCCAGAATTTACCATGAAGAGGTGGCTGCACGTTGAGTTTCACCTACACTCTATCCAATCAACCATCCAAAGTAGGAGAGTGTATGTACTTTACATTATAGTTACCAAAATTGACTAGGATTTACTGGTTTACAGTTTCTTCTATTGTTTCTTTTCCAAGTGTTCATGTTTAAAGTCTAACTTTTGCACAATGAAACTTGCAAAAATTTAGTCAATTCCAGTTTTTCGAACACATTGCGTGACCGATAAAAATTGAAATATCAATGATGTTTTAATTTATTTTACTTTATTGAACCATAAAATAAGCATAACAAACTTTTGCATGTTGATCGTAAAATTTTAAGTAATATTAAAAAATTAAGAAAAATGTTCAGTTTTGTCAATTTTCATAATCTTCAAGTACTATGCACGACTGGAAGATATCAACTGATCTTATAATTTTTTATGTTTTTCTTCTTATTAAAAGAGGTAACTTTTCTGCACTATAGCAATTTGAAAATGAAACTTCATTTTTTTTCAACCCACCCTGTTGTACCTACATTTTGAAGTTGTGGAAAAAGAAAATTCAATTTTCCTCCCATTTTGCCCAAAAATCCCGCCTGGGCTGTAAGTGAACAATTATTCTCTTATTTTATTAATCAAATACAGTTTAACATGCACTAAAAATATATATTTAGGCATAATGTGTAAGATGTACACATGTTTAAATTAGATATTTTGTGGTTGTGGAAAAAGAAAATTCAATTTTCCCCATTTTGCCCAAAAAAACCCGGGTTTTCTACCCAAAAAACACTGGTTTTTTTTAAAAAACCCCGGGTTTTTTACAACCCTGATTTGTGGCCATTATGTCTAAATATTGTGATATTCCATTAGTTTCACTATATAGATCAATGTTGATATCGCCCACAATTTTTTCGTATTGATTTCTAATTCTTCATTAAATTGTGTAATTGTGTATGCATGTCAACGGTACAATAGCAAAATATTAACATCATATTCTGTGTGGTGTATAAACAAATCTTCTGCTGTAGTGAAATTAGTATGTTTTTTTGTGTTGATTTAATTTATATACATAATTATTCCCCCTGATTTATTGTAACTTCTAGAATTTGTATAACAGTAATAATCATTGAGATGTTCATAATTTGATATATATAGTAATTGAATTCTTCATTTTCATCTATCCATATTTCACTTAAACAAATTATGTCAAGTTTTTCATTTAGTGTTCTTAGAAATATCAAAAGATTGTTAAAGTTCTCTCTTGTTCTAAGGCTCTGTATGTTGATTATTAAAAATGTAAGTGTTCTATTTCATATGTTATGACAGCTTATTACCTTTCTCACTTCTTGAATTTCCTCCAGAGGCTGTTGATCCTCTATCATATCTGCTTCGTCAGTTTCTTCAATTTCCATTGTCGTTTAAGATTGGGTTCAGTCTCTGTAGTTGATCTTCTGCATATATTCTTAGTGTTTTAGATTTCTCATCTCTCAGGAGGAAAATCTTTCCATCTTTTTCCCATGCAAATTTATAACCAAGTCTGTTTTTGGCTTGCCTTGCTTCGTAGAATAGTTTCTTATTTTCTGGTGTGGGGTGTTCATTGATGTATACTTTGTCATCCTGAAAATCTGGATTTATTCTGTCAGCTGTTAGACTATCTTGTCGCTTGACTTTTACCATCCAGAGATTCCTTGACCTTTCATTATGGAACCTAACAACGATTGGCTTCAGTTTACTAGAGTTTCTCGAAGGCACTCTGTGGGCTTTTTCTATCTCTGTTGTTTCTTGTATTCCCAGGATTGTTTTCATTGTGTTCATTATTTCATTTATATTTTCATACTATAATTATAGTATGAAAATATAAAATGTATAATTTTTTTAATTACTTAATCAAATCACAAAGCATATATGTAAACTTGTGCAATTGAAACTGCAGTATATAAAGCATCAACATTAATTTTTCAAATATTGGATGAAGAGGCTAACTTTGATAAAAGAAAACTGGATAAAGAGCAACTTTTATCAAAGTTGCGACTTTTTTACCCCTTAAACTATTTTTTGTTAAACTTATTTTATAAATGATCTTTGACAAAGAACTTTTATAGTGTAATTCCTGCTTAATTGAAAAAAAAAATATTTTCAGAGTGAGATGTCTCAAATGCAGAGTGACATAAATTGGGGTATCACTGTATTCAAAGCAAATATCTTATGTAGCTAATTTCCATGCTTTTAAGTTATGCAAGTAATTTTAATTGTGTTTGTTACATTAACCTAATCTAGTTATATATGTAGATCAATGTTTCCCAAATTCTAACAAATGAAGTACTATACTCAACAGTTTATTTAGCTTGACAAGTGCTGATGATTATTGAATTTTCAGGATTGTTTCTGACTGATCTTGTATTCATCGATTTGGCACACCCAAGTACACAAGGCCTTGACAATCATCAGCGGCAAATGAAAATGAATAACATCCTTCGGACCATTGCAGATTATCAACAGTCATCATATGGTATCAATTCTATTTTTTAATCTGATATTTATACAGTTGGTTCAGCTTATATCAAAATGGAATGTAGCTGTAAAAATATTTTATTTACACATGAACTTTCCTAATTAAATCCTTACCAAATTTAAGAGATCTCTTAAATTTGGTAAGGATTTAATTCATCTATGTGCATATCCAAGGTATATGAGTTAATGCTTAGTCTATCAATTTGAAATGATTGTGAGAATATTAAATAAAATAATGCTAGCATACAGGAAACTGTTGATATGCTCGTAGATGAAGGTGATTTGATGCAGATATAATTGGTTTAAAAAGATAGTAAACTGTTTTGTATGTAATTACTGACACATAGTCACACATAATCAACATTGGGTTCTAGGTAGAAGACACAGCTGAAAACATAAGCAACTTTATTCTTTTTTTTTGGTACTTACATACGAGTGTCCTTGACCACTGTTTTTCATTAGTGCTGCCATACACAAATATGAACACATGACATTCCCTCCCTACATAAGCAAAAAAACAACATACTCAGATTTCTGATATAAATAAATGGACATAATGGGAGGTATACTACAACCTAACCAGACTAAGAAGAAATATATATATATATATATATATATATATGTATGTATGTATACACACAGTTCACATTTACAAAAAAAAATAAAAAATTTAAGGATGCCAAGGAGAGAAAAAACAAAAACATACTCCCTATTGCAGTGCTATATATCCGAACATAAATGCGTTCATACATTAAAACAACTTCATAGTCCAACTTCACAGAGGCACAACTAGAACGCTGTGAGCGTCTTAAGACTGGAATAGTCTTTGGAGTAGTCTGATCCGCCTTTTGAGAAAATTCTACTGGCTGTGGAACCTCAGCACTAGCTGGCAGATCTGGTTCACATGACTACAGATGGTGGTGTGTTTGAATTTCTCACAAACAGCTGGTTCCTATGATGCATTTCATGTCCACAACACACATGCCTACTCATGTTGTCGTATTCATGTTGCTCACCTATTAAGGTGCTAAGCGAGATAGCACGGGCGATCCCTAATTGTATATATT
This sequence comes from Pholcus phalangioides, assembly GCF_987345545.1. Classification (NCBI taxonomy): domain Eukaryota; kingdom Metazoa; phylum Arthropoda; class Arachnida; order Araneae; family Pholcidae; genus Pholcus; species Pholcus phalangioides. The sequence continues at coordinate 322,956 of NW_028301601.1, forward strand.
CCCCCACACAATACTTCTATTTTGTATATTTTCATTAAATCCACCAGAGCGAGTGAACTCAACCCAATAAAACTGATGCTGGCTTCTAGTCCGCAAGTTATCAAGCCCATTTGCTTACCAATAAGGTGTTAAGAGAGCTGACTCGCTCCGATGTGTATATATATATATTTTTCATTTCACAATAAGATTCTCATTTCTTTTCCTTTTTGTATCCTGTGTATATAATATGGCAAGTGTAAGATAATAGATGAGATGGCATGGGTGGGGGGGGGGGGCTCAATTGCTTTTAAAACATACCTCCATCCTAATATGTGTACATTCATCTGTCTTAACTAAATCCCATCTCGTCTGTAATCAACACGTAATCGCAACAGTACTCAATTGTCCGGGGAAAATATGTTGTAAAAATTTTGTATGTTTTTTTTTTTTTTTTTTTTTTGGACACAAAATAAAGTGTTCCAGACTCTGCCACGAAGTTGGGCTGGAAGAGATCTCTGCAACGGGATAAGTCCAGTGGCAAAGTTCTGGCATTTATTCATTCAGCTTGTTCCTATGACGAACCACATAGCCTGATGCTATGTTTACTCCAGACATAACTCTTCCAATGGGAGTAGACATCTCTCCCTGAACCCGCCTTGGACTACTACCATAATTTCTACACCAAACCTCATCTTTGGACTTGAACTTTGTATTAACTGGTAGATTACTTCTAGATTTCAGTAAGTGCAAACGACTCTGGATGGCTTGATTGAACATTGCTCTTGCAGGAGACACTTGTGGTCGTGTTTGGGGTCTGCCTATAGTGGAACAGAAACTTATCCAACCGTTCCTGTAAAGAACTACCTTTGATCTTTTTTATAACATCCTTCATTGAATGCACTGCCCTTTCTGCCAGCCCATTCAACTGAGGATGGTATGGGGCAGTACAAACATGAGTAATACCCCTTTGGCAAAGAAAATTTGAGAACTCTTCACTGGTAAATGATGTCCCGTTATCACTCACAACAGTTCTCGTCAAGTCGAATCTAGCAAAGTTGTAATTGTAGCTGTGGATGATGTCGATGGAACTACAATAGCTTCCAGCCACTTGGTAGCAGCATCTACCACTAGCAGAATCATGCGGCTTTCAAACGGCCTTGCATGATCAATATGAATACGATTCCACAGCTCACTTGTCAATGGCCAAGGTGCCAATTTAAAGGGAGGTTCAGGATCTTCCACTTGGCAAGTATCACAAAAACGTACAAATTCTTTGATGTCACTGTCGATATTTGGCCACCAAACTGACTGCCTAGCAAGTGCCTTGAGTGCACCCATGCCCTGATGGCTTCCATGCAACTCTGAAAGAACATAACTCCTGTATTTCTGCTGCACAAATACTCGACAACCTCGCAAAATCAAGCCATCCTCTACCAATATCTCAGCTCAACAAAGCCAGAAAGGACAAATCTCTGCTGTGGCTGACTTTGGCCAACCTTGAGAAACACTTTTTCACTTCAACAACGCAGGATCTGAATCTAACGATCTCTAGAAATGATACTTTGTCATTGGACTGTCGTCGACAGCTTCCAACAACAGAACCACATCAGCTGGCTTGGGATGATCTGCACAAGTAACTGTTATGGAAGTCTGCTGAACGCATCAGCATTGGCATATGACGACCCCTTTCGGTTTCGATACATGATGTCATGGGAATATGCTGATAAGACCAGGGCCCCCATCTTTGAATGCGAGAAGCAGCCATAGATGACACAGACTTATTCATTGAAAAGAGACTCGGGAGTGGTTGGTGGTCGGTGGCCATTGTAAAGGTCCTTCCAAGTAAAGGTTTGCTGAAACATTACACTCCTAATATCAGAGCCAAGGCTTATCTTTTAATCTGGCTGTAGTTACGCTCTGCTTTAGTAAGCGATCAGGAAGCAAAGGTAATTGGATGATCTCCACCAGCTGACGGATGTGATAGTACTACTCCAACACCATATAGACTAGCATCACATTACAAGGGTACTTCTTTGGTCTCATCAAAATGCACCAACAAGGAAGAAGATGATAACCTTTTCTTAGCTTCAGAGAAAGCATTTTTCTCCAATTTAGTCCACTTCCAGGACTTATTTTTATTCAGCAATTTGTACAGTGGAGATAACACAGACGACATGTTCAGCAAAAATTTAGCATAGTTAGTCAGTAACCCTATGAAGGATCTGAGTTCGTCCACATTGGTTGGCTCAGGTGCTCTCTCAATAGCATCCAACTTTGGACAGGATGCAGACCATCCGAATCCAGGGTTTGCACATCCTTACAAACTCCTTAAAAACTCCTAACTTTTCATTTCCCTATGGAAGGGCCCTTATAACTCCTTACTTTTTGCAGCCACGCCTGAAAAAGTACTTTTTTTTTTTCTCTGAAGGGATGATCTTTCTTAGAATAGGCATTCCCCATGCCGTGGTGAATAGCATTGCCTAGAAAAATAAGAGGAAGCTTTCCCCCGAATATAAAGAGAGAGAAAAAAAATGCTCTCTCCCTTTGTAATAGGAAATGTGAAAGCAGGGGATGGGATTGGAACATCCAATGGTTGTGCATACCTGCCAACCGTTGCGATTTTGTCGTATTTAGTAAATTAATATGATTATACGCTTTTGCTTCTAAAAATATGATTTTTTACCGAATCGCTAGTTTTGACGTGTTTTCCTGCCTATGTCGCAAACTGGTCAGCGTTGGAAATCGATGGTCCGTAGAACGACATCACTCCGCTGAACCAGTACCCGAAAATTCCCCCATGCCCAGTGGTGAGAAAGTTTTTTTAAGTTTTTACTTATGCGGCGAAACGATGTGTCGAACCTCCTATATTACGCAGTATACTGAGTGCAGACCTCGCAGCTTTCCTATTTTTCCTACTTTCGCCGCAATCGTTTTTTTTTAACGCAATTCTCTCTTACTATTCCTATTTTATCCCTCTTTCCCATTTGCTTACAGCCAATATCTCACCACGAAAATTCTGAGAAACCGCAAAATGTTACTGCTTTCCGCAGTTTTTTTGACATGTTTTATGTGTTTTATTCACATTACAACTCGCTATTGAAAAAGAAGAAAGGAAAAAAAATTTAAGTTCCACTGGAGTAAGGAACGATGACAAACGTATCTTTTCGCCGCCGCACCTTAAAGTGCTAAAAACTGAAGTCCAGTGGGGAAAGCGATTGGTTGCTGTAAATAAAAAGGCAAAAAAAAAAAGAGGAACAGACTCTATCCACACACAAGAGGCTCCATGAGAGAGACAATGGGTTTATCTCTCCTGGGATCCCGTAACGAACGTTCATCCCTGAAGCCAGGTTTTCCTAAGAGTAGGCTTTTTGCGCCGCATGAACCTAACTTGATCCTTTCGTGTCGGGCAGAAATGAGTTATATAATGACGTTATGCTTTTGCGTTTTCCAAGCGTGCCGCATCGGCTCAGGACGGCTATATAGTATATGACCCTTGTGTCATCTACTCTATCGGCTGCATGCTCCGGTTTAAAAGGAAGAGACACAACACGAAAATGAAGGGAAGATCGCTGAGACGCGCGGCACACGACGCTTAACTCCTCCAGAAGCAGTCTGCCAATCACGCCCGATGTAAAGCGCTGTCGTGAGCCATATTATGCTCTGTAGGAAAACAGTCGTACTGCTTTTCATATTGATGAATAGACGGTGTGTCGCGCTGGGTGATTCACGTTGCGCGCAGCATAGAAAACCTGCTAGTAAAATCCGGCTTTTAAAAGTGACAGCCCGAGCCACGTCTGGTTTTACAGGAGGAGGGTGGGGACGAGCCGATCAGCCGCTATAGCTGAACCCACTTTTTTAACCTTCAGAAAATAACTTTCGGGTATCTTTATGTTAGGGGTCATTCAAGTATTACGTCAGCATGGATGGAGGGTTTTCGATTTGCTGACTTGATGATGTGGAGGGGGGGGGGGAGTTGGATGATTCTTACGTCATTATAAAAAATATGAAATATTCTTAATGACATCTTACTTGGTGCGCGAAAAACGAGTAAAACTTTTCACTAGTTTGTGGGCACCTGAACTAACATTCTCCCTATTGAGTCCCCTACAGAGCCACTCTAGTGATCTTCAAATACTTAGCGGATCCAAATGCTCTGGAGCTGTGCCATGCATCATATAAGTGATCCGTGATTATGTTGCAGATCACTTAAGTAATCTGGGAATGTGCCGCGAGTAACTTGAGTGATGTAGAACCGCACTGGTGGCAGGACCAATGCTCTAAAACTTTGTCACATGTCACTCAAGGGATCGCTTAATGTGCCACAGATCGCTTAAATGGTCTGGAATTGTGCCACGAGTCACTTAAGCGATCTGTAAATGTGTCACTTGGTTCATTGTTACAAAAATAGATAATTACAAATTAGATAACGCCAGGGCCACATTTGGTCCACACAGGCCGAATATTTACCGCGGGTCAAGGGTTACCAAGGGCTTAGAGAGGTAGGGTCGCAATGAATTTCTTGAACAATTTTGGGTTCTTAGCCTTCAAATAGCATTGAAATTAACAAAAATTGATTATAATAACATATAAAGATATTTTGTTTTGAAATTGTAAAAAATATTGTTACAATTCTTTTAAAAAATATTTTGTGGATTAAAAAAATAAATTTTTGATCATCTGGGGGGGGGGGGAGAAGCCCCCAATTCAGATTCAAATTCCACCAATAAGCGTTAGGAGGAAGGGGGCAGAGCGCTGACAGAGGGAGGGTGAGAGTTTTGCTGACTTTTTCTGACGAGAGGTGAGTCAAAAATTGCTGAAAATTTGCTGACGTAATACTTGAACAGCCCCTTATTTATTTTAAAGCATACATGTGCTCAACACATGGCCTAAATGTGGCCTGCCTCAAGTGGCGCCAGTACACTTACAGATGAATTGAGTGGCTCGTGGCAAATTCTTACTTCAATTGAGCAGCCCGCGGCACATTCCAAGATTGTTTGAGTGAGTAATTTCCGGGGGGAGGGGGGGGGCTTTCTTTCTTTCTTTCAACCCAAGCACAACGCAGATCTATAACCATCTATGGGCAATTTACTATCTAGGGAGTTGTGCTGGAAGTGTGTGTGTGTGCGCGCCTAACAGTCTGAGTGCATATGTAGTGTTTGATTTGTCAGTGCTGCCATCTATATTTCAGAAATGAAGTTAGTGATGTGTTATGATTGAATTACATTTGTACTCCTTTGTAGGTCTCTTGCTCTCTATGGAGAGACTTTTTAAAGTGGAGATCGGCTCGCATTCGCGCCTTGAAGTTGGGAACCACAGAAAACCAGCTTCAGCCTTTTGTAATTTTAGCAGTAAAAGTTTGCTATAAATCAATGCATCGGCCCATAAACAAATCTGCATATTGACTTCCCGCTCCTTGGTTGGGGGCTCTTGGATTTTAGTCGTTGGTAAAATGAATATGAATTACAATTTTTTGTGGTTCTCATGGGGTGGGGACTCCAGGCTGGGGACCCTCATGAGGTAAGTTGACCCATTTTGAAAGGGTGCTTGATGAATCTCATTGGTTTTTTTGTTGCTTTAAGATTGTGAAATTCCTCAGTAAGTTGGTGCTTTCAAATGCCACTTTTCATATCACTCTGATGAAGTGGGACAAAATAAACAAGATATGATGTGAAGAGAAAAAGGTGTTGCCGCCAAAGGGTGCAGGAAGGCTTTGCCCCTCCTCCCAGTATAGCTATGTTCATAAACTTTTCCCCAATATTTAATTTTTAATAAATTTTTTGACTCATTCACAAATGCAGATCATGTGAAGCTGTCATGACTTACAGAAGAAAAATCTGGACGAGTTTTCTTAAAATTCCTTTTTGTTGTTTTTTTGCGAAAAAAAAAAAAAAAACAATGTATAGAAAGGATTTGATTTTGTTATTTTGTAGCTTATGAGCATATTTTCATAAACAGTTTACAGTGATTTAACTCTTATTTGGTTAACATCTGCCCATTCTTTATGGGTATTATATGATATTTTATCACGTGTATATATTGTTTATAATTTTTATTAATTTCATTTTTAATTGGGTTGCTGTATTTTTGAAATATATGACATCCATATTTTTATGGGCATCTTTTTCTCAGCCACCTCGTTGGGCATTTTGCCTGTTGTGGCGTTGTATTTGTATCTCTCTCTGGCAGAAGTGGCCACAGCTCAAGCAAGATAAAAACAAAATTTATTGCAAACTCAGTACATCACTTCCGATTTCTTTAAATCATTTTAATACTATATACTACCGCAACTATCTTTTCTTTCTTACTACACTTCTCAATACCTAATCTTGATCATCATGCTCTGTTACTGTTCGAATTTGTGTTCACTTGTTACTCATGCGTACAGTCATGGCATATCTCTTCCTTTTCAGCTGAAATTCCTACCCATCATACCCTTTATTCTGAAAATTGAAATCTTGGAAACATTGAAATAGAAATTAAAGAAAAAAGACATTTAAATGAAAATCAATTCACATGTGGGCTTCTTTTATTGTCCAGTGGTGCAATTTTTTTTTCGGAGGGGGCGTGGCCCCATGACACCTTAAAAACTCCTTACTTTTCATTTTGAAAATTTTGTATGAACCCTGGAATCTATCCTGTGCCCTGAATACTCTACAGATGGCTGCATGAAGACACTTTGATGGATGCAGTTTGATGCCAGCCTCTTGCAAGATTGTCAGGACCCTTTTTAGGTTCCTTAAATGATCTGCTGATCTACCTGTGTTGAGTAAATCATCTAAATAGCACAAAGCAGTATCATGTCTCTGCAGAAGCTTATCCATTTCCCTCTGGAAGATAGCAGGAGCTGAAGCTACTCTGAATGGTAGCCTTGTATAATGGAATAAAACCCTATGCGTGTTTATTACCAGGAGTTCCTTAGAGGTCTCGTCCAGCTTCAGCTGACAATATGCATCTGCAAGTCAATCTTGGAGAAGGTCGCACCCCCAGAAAGATTTGCAAACAAGTCCTCAGCGTTTGGAAGAGGGTATTGCTCCAGGTCAGTAGCGATGTTGGCAGTCAGCTTGAAATCCTCACACAACCTTATTTTCCCGTTTGATTTCAGTACTGGCACTACTGGTGTAGCCCATGCGAATGATGCCACTCTCTCCAGGAACCTAATTCCAAAAATCTGTCGATTTCATCTTCAACTTTCTTTTTGTATGCATACGATACGGGACAAGCCTTAAAGAACTTTGGTGCCACAAATTCTTTCTTGTTTAAGTGCACCTTTGCATCCTTCAGCTTTTCCAGTCCCTGGGAAAAAGAAAAAGCTCCTTATGGTCCTTCAAGACTGTCTGTAAGCTTATTTGCCGTGGTGATGGAAGGCAAGTTTGGATCGAGTTTATAGGCAAAGTAGACGTGATATGTCAGACTTCTAGTTCGTTGATTCAGCTCCTCCCCATCAGGGTCACAGAACACTGTCCCACTACCTTTTTTCCTTTGTACTTGACAGAGACATCCATAGCACCTGCAATCTTTAGGGTATGCTTGGTGAAAGATCTCAACTTGATGTGTGTATCTTGCAATGCAGGAAACTTATATTTACATAGCTGCCAAGTCTCCCGAATTTTAGCTTCATCGCTCGACATCCCGAAAAGTTCTTAAATCTCCCAAATTTTTACGAAAATCACAAAAATCCCTAATTGTCCCTAAAAATTCCCTACTTCATTAAAAAAAATTCCCGCTTATGAAAACAATCCCTAAGGAATTTCTTGTGGGGCATCTTTTTTTCCCTTTCGAAAAAGACATCACACGTCGTAAATGGGGAAATTCCCTTTTTAAGGAAGTTTTACAAACCCTCTGATGGTAACAAGAAAGTTGTTTGTCTTATCGTGCAGGGAAATGGCTTAGCAGCCAATAGTCCTGGATAATAATTGAAGATTATAGTCACGCGCATGTGGTCAAAATTTCTTTTGTTATAACGTGCGATATAACAAAACACGAATACTGATAAGCAAAAACATATTTAATCAATTTTAAAGATACTTATTCCCCGATGTATTTCCTTTCATCAAACGTTCCAGAAGAGGGCCGACTTTTCCTTTTTGTACAAGTTGTGTTACGGACATAAACATCGGTCATGGAAAGACTGCGATCATCACTCGTGAAATGGAAAAAAAAACCATCAAGCAAGTGTCACAAAAAGTCACGTGTTCTTCAAAAATTGACGTTTTTTTCCCTTCATCTTCCGATGATTTTGGGGTCATTCGCGCAGAATGTTTGTTCACAGCGTTTCTGATTGAACACAATATTTATTTTTACATCATTGAAGTTTTGGCCTCCAATTTCACTTGTTTTTTGCGTATGAATTTTATTCCCAAGGGTTTAACTTCCATGTGTGTAAAATCCCTATTTTAATTTGACTTCAGTTTTTGAGTAGGTATTTTATTCCCTACGCTCTTTTATATTTGGAAAATCCCTATTTTATTTGGAAAAATCCCTATTGTATTTATTAGGGAGTGGTTTTAGCATAAAATACGGGTTTGCGCGAAAATCTCCCGAATTTTCATTTTCAAAAGTTGGCAGCCATTTATTTATACTTAAGAAGAAGAGCACGAGGCATTATTGTAAACGGAGCACCTGTGTGTACCTTCATTTCTATAGACAGTCCCTCAACTTTAACACATACTTTACAAGGAGGAGGAACACTCTGTAAAGATCTCAATGGTAACACATCATAGAGTCCTGATCACAAGCTGGCACATTCATTACTTGATGACTTTATCAGAATTGTTTTTGAAACCAGATTTGCTTTTAGTCGACTGAAAAGCCTTAGCAATATGCCCAAATTTCCTACAGGCATGGCATTTGCTTTTGGAAAATTAGCGTGATGGGGACTTGTGCCCTCTCTCTCCACACAAGTAACAGTAAACTCCTACCTTCAATGCAGATGACTGCGACTTTGAATTTCCACTGGGCGGCTTCTGTTTCACCATGAAAACTTCCGTTGACAGCGCACTGTCCATGCGAAGATTTTACGCGTTTCTTGAAACAACCTTCATGGATAGTGCTATCTCTGATGCCTGATCGAAAGTTAGGTTCCTTTCAGTTAGCAATTTCTTTTGAATCGTTTCGTCGTTAATGCAGTGTACCAATCTGTCAAAAAGCATCTGGGACAGTGTAGCACCATAATTACAGAACCTAGCAAGGTTCCAGAGTTCCGCAATGAAAGTAACAACTGATTCATCTGATTTTCGATATCAGCAGTTGAAACAGAAACACTCCACTATCCCTGAAGGTGGTGGTTCGAAGTGGTTTTGCAAGGTATCTAAATAGCTGTGCTAAAGTCCGGCCAGTAGGCAACACCGATGACCAGAGGTTCTTCAGTAAGCTGTAGGTTGGGGTACTGATGATCGAGAGGAAAATCTCACGATGCTGGCCCTTATCTTCAACTTCATTAGCCAAGAAAAATTGAGATAAACGTTCCGAATATTCTAAAAATGACTCCTTTTTGCAGTCAAATTCCCTTAAATTCCTGAAAAGAGCCATGGGCGCACGTGACAGCAAGAGCAGTTAGCGCAGAGGTAGGCCTAACTTGCTACAGAAGCTAAATACACGGATCGTGAAGGAACAGCAAAGGCGTACTTACAACCACACTCCTTCTATCTTCCAACTCGTCACCACTGTTTCGTATGTAATTACTGACACATAGTCACACATAATCAGCATTGGGTTCTAGGTAGAAGACACGGCTCAAAACATAAACTTTATTCTTTTCCCGCTCATATGTGAGCGGCCTTGACTGCGGTTTTTCATTAGTGTTGCCATACACAAATATGAACAAGACATAAACAAAAATATCACTACTGAGTGTAACATTGCCTTGGGCCTCCCGCATAATAGTCCTAGATGTAGTCATTTTGAAATCTTTATTTACCTTTAATCTACCTCCGAGAACCAGTCCACTGTAGACTTTCGCCGATCGGCCGTCATTGTTTACATATCAGTATTGCCAGATTTCATGTCATTGTATTTTTATTCTGAATATTTATGCAAATAGCACTTGCCTTTCCACAGCAGAAGATCGCTCATCCTGATTCAATGGTGAAGCAGGGGATGCTGGGAATAGCCCTTTAAATAGCGGCGGTGTGCTGGAAACGGCGCAAATATACCGAGTCATAAATGCACTGAACTGCTCTTACTAAGGCGTTTCGCCTGGTTGGGTGCACGCCGGACATCGCCTTTTTCATCGTCATGGACTGTTGATTGAGTAGCAGACTTACGCATGGCTCCGCCTGATTGCTGATCGCCTCTATCAACATCATGTGCTAATTCTGTTCGTCAGATTTCTTCACGTGGCTGCTACGTTACTGATCGAATAGGAATACATTGATTCTACTGGTGCGGAAGTTCGTCAGAGACGCCGCTCCCCGATGACATCATCGAGTGATGGTTGGGACATACCTCTCAATTGAATTGTGTGACTCTTGTGATGGTGGTCCGACGCTATGTAATTGGTGAGACCGAAACTTTTTCTAAAAACTCTGTTGCTAAAAGAACTACAACAAAAAATCTAATATGTATAACCAAGTTTGAATGAAATATTATTTATGTGTGACCTGATCTCGAAATGTTAAAATAAATTTTTTAAAACAAAAATGTGTTAATTCATTCTTGTCATCTGTGGTGCAATATTGGAATACATAAAATGATTAATTGAACCGGGAATGCAACCTTTCTTGCATTGCATGAGAAGTATTACTCAAACTATTGTTTTTTTAATATATTGCACGTGTCAACTTTGTTATTCTAATTTCTGTGATGTAGGCAGGCCCGTCATGTGGGGGGGGGGCCAGGGGGGGATCACACGCCCCCCTCAGCTTTAGAAAATACACTAGAGATGGTATATGTATTTATGCATACATTGAGTATAAGTTCTTTGCTGCCGCCCCTACCCCTGTTAAAAAATTGAAATGACGGTCCTGTATGTAGGGAAGAAAAAATAAAAAATATTGGTATTGACATTCACACTACTCTTTTGTGCTAATTTTTTTTATTGCACTTTGCAAATTTTTTGCGAATCCAGGATCAAAACTGTCAAGGTTCATTGCAGGGTATCTAAACATTCTAATTTCTTTACCTATTTAGCATGGCGTTGAGCTTAAAAGAACGGTAATGCTTCCTGTGTCTTATTCAAAACATAAATGTCCACTTTCACTTGAAATTAAAATTTGAATAAATGCTTGAGGAAAAGATGAACTCTGAAATCCCAGAAGCTGATAATGAATATAATGATCATGACCAATGCAAGAAGAGAAGATGTGGTCAGATCATTTCATTATTTCATCTATAAACTAAACATCAATAAATTGTGTTTTTTGTTTTTTTTAGAAAATGAAGAAAAAGTTTATTTGCAGGAGCTTTTTTTTTACATAATCATTCATCTTTTTATATTTATACAGGGTGCCTGCTCGAACCAAAAATTACTGGCAAACCGCTGATGGTAGAGACATACTTCGAATTAGAAATAGTATCCAAATAACATGTGGACCTCAGATACGTCATTCATATTGCACAGTGTTGTATAATTATTAAAATGAAAAAAGTTGATTTTTTTATGTGGACACCTGTTGCAGGGGTGCAAGAGCTGCGCCAAACTGCGCCGAAACGGTTCTCTTGCTACACGTTGCGCCAAGGCGCCGAATCCCTGCGCATTTGCGCCAATTCTTGTTTGTGGTTCGCGGAGGTACCGCTAATGCACTGTAGTACGTCAAATACCCATAATTTAGGAAGAAGGCGCATGAAATTGTTGTTCACGGGAAAAGATACGGGGGGGGGAGAAACTTCAATTTTTTTTTCACTTCCCACCATCTACCACAATCGCGTTATCTCGTGACCTTGGAAAGTAGTTATACGACCTTGAAGTATAAAGTCCTGTACTGTTATTGGTATAACCGGCGTTCTATCAAAGTCCCTGAATAAATTTGTCAAATTTTCCTATTTCGGAGACCGTTTTTTCTCCTGCTGGTTATAGGTTATATACTGAAAATAACGGTAATTTCGCGGCTGCCAACCTGCGTTCAAAGACGGCATACATCGAAAAGGTGATTGGTTTACTCGTTTAAATTACCGAAATTTTTCGGAGATCGTTGGGAAAAAATAGAATCTGTAAAAACTCCAGCTAAAATATTCATAGTTTTGTCATCTAGCCACTATGCGGTCATGTGGTTATCGTCGGCGGTTGCCGATTGTAACAATTTCACATCGCGAAAATCCGGATTTGGCGAATGGGGGCCGGCTCGAGGGAAAAAAATCTCTACCCATGCAGAACCTTTTTTGTGGTGCTACTGACCACATGTTTTTGGTCGACAAACCTTTTTTCACCCTTTCAACTCCATTTGGCATCCCTCCTTGAGCGGCGCCCAATATGGCCGCACGGTCCGCCACTACATTGGTGGGGGAGGAGCATGCTCTTAACAATAGTCAGAGGAAGGAGTTTGTACTAGGAGCATGCTCATTTTACATAACTTCTGTGAGATACCTAATATATATTAATGTCCTCCTACCTTTCCAAAACATGTTGTTGGAGAGAATGAAATATTTGCACCCTTTCTTGTTTTTCGTACTCCATCTCGTGGATTGCTGGGATGGTAGATTACTCCCTCACGTATTGCTGAGAGGTTGTTTAACGTTGTATCACCAACAGAACTATTGATTATGTGTGATGAATGGGTTGCACTACAATCCAAACAATTACAAGAAGTGAAATCAGTTCAGAGAATAGATAGATAGATATTGGGCAGACATATTCAAACTTTGTAACTTTGAAAGCTGCCCAAAGTTCAAAATTTTGCCAGTTTTGGCGAAGACTTTTTATCTTCAGCATATGGTAACACAGATAGTGAAAAAGAGTTCATTGTTAACAAATAAATAAAAGTCTGTTCGAACATTGAAAAATCTGTCCATGCAATGCTTTAATGTTTAATGAAATAAGACATATAAAATCTTATGTTCAAGGGCATAAAAAATTTGAAAAAAATTGTCATTGAGATGCTGAACTTCTGAAAGCGACTCGTGATTCGTAATCTATTAACATGCTATTAGGTTGAGAAATTCTTTAAGTAAATAAGGCATTTATATTTTTCTTGTTTTTTGCATTTTGCTTTTAAATTTAATAATTCCTTTAAATTCTGTGAGAAGAAAATTTTTTTTTTTCACGGAAACCCTTATTATATTCTACACGCACTATTTTTGCTATATCAGGAGGAATAAGATTTTTGTGGTCAAGCAGCAGAAATTCTTGCTGCCTAGGTTTTCAGTATGCATGTTGCTTAATTTGTAGTAAAGAGTAATAATTTTTATTCGTCATTCGTCGTTTTATTAATGACAGAAAAGATAATTCAGAAAAAATTTAAATGGATTTTAATTTGTGAAGGAAATTTATTTATAATTATTTGTTCCAACCATTTTTGGCAAAGCTTTTGGCATTTCACAGAAAAATTACTCCTTATATATTGCAGATATAGTTCGTGTTTAGTTCTGCTCCATTTTCAAAATTTCTGCTCCAAAAATGAAATTTGCTGCTCCGAAATGGATGAGGGGCACTTGCACCCCTGCTGTTGTTGTCCTGTCTCTTCTGAGGCCAACGGAAGAAGTTCCACGTTTCTAAGTGCAATATTCGCTGAGATATTTAAATTCAAGACATGGAGAATAATTGCAGGGAAAAACAGCATAAGTGAGGGGAAAAGACATTTTCCGTTTATGCTGTCTTTTTCCAACTGCTCTGTTTTTTGAACATCTCAGTGAATATTGCACTTAGGAATGTGGAATTGTTTTAGTTGGCATTGGGAGAGGCAGGGCAAAAACTTTCTAATTGGGTTTTTGAGCACTGGGTGTTTGTATAAAAGTTAATTTTTTATTTTATTTTAATGACTACATAACCCTTTGCCATATGAATGATGTATCTGAGGTCTACATGTTATTTGGAAATTTTTCTAATTAAAAGTATGCCTCTAGGATGAACGATTCACCGTTAATTTGTAGCTCGAGGAGTTAGCTATGCACCCTATATATGTTGCCAGCAATGTATGAAATACTGATTTCTTATTCTAATTGCAGACCTGCCAACTCTCCAGATTTGGTCCAGCAATGCTGGATTTTAAATGTTTACAGGGTTTCCAGATTTTAATTACATATTGCCTGGTTTGATGAAGAGGGGGAAAATTGAAGAAAAATAAAAATCAAATTAATTTTTCGGTTAAATGATTGAAATTCTTATTAAATAATCAAAATATTTTTCAATAAACGGATCTTCGAACACAGTTTTTTTTTTTCACACTACAGGAATCTTTGTTATTCAAACTTTAATTGCAATACCAGAATAGGGGGCGCTTACAAAACATTGTACAATCCTGACTCCAGAGTCGGCTGTGCTCCAGGATACCTTCATGGTGATATTTTTCCAGATGATGATGAAATTTTGAAGCATTGTCAAAACTGTTCAAACCTGTTAGCATACATGTGTAAAGCCAGGTTTTCCTAGAAGTAGGTTTTTTGCACCACATGAACCGAATTGGACTATTTCACGTTGGCAGAAACGTGTTACATAATTACATGTTTGTATTTTTCTAGCTTGCTGGATCAGCTCAGGGCGGCTATATATTATATGGCCTTGGCATTAGCTACTCTGTCTTCTGCTGCTCTGGTTTGAAGGGAAGGGAAAGAAAACACAACAAAAATGAAGAGATCGACAAAATGTGCTGCGCATGATGCATTTGACTCCTCCAGAAGCAGCCTGCCAATCACGTCAGACTTAAAGTTTTGTCATGAACTGTATTGCGCTCTGTAGGAAAACAGTCATATTGCTTTTCTTTTTATTTTATTGGTGAGTGAACGGCATGTCACGCTGGATGAATCATGTTTCACGTGGCACACAAAACCCGATCCTAGGAAAACCTGACTTTAGAGCTCATAATGGTGGTCGAAAATATCAGTGTGTTTTCAAGAAATGTTTCATGGTAGAGTATAATTGCTTAATGGAATCAATGGAGGGCCAGCAGTTTACCTTCTGCTCAATTTGTAGATGTGATTTTTCTGTAGCACACCAAGGCAAAGCAGATTTTGTATAAAACGTGTCATACTCAGAAGCATGTGGACAGTTGTACGATCGCGGAAAGTAACAAAAAGTTAAATTTTGCTCACAGCAGTTCCGCTTCCGATGCTTGCCTATGTGAATTGTTTATTTACATCATTCATTGTGGAACATAACTTATCATTACCTTGTGCGGAGCATGCCAGTGTGCTTTTTAAGAAAATGTTTCCAGGCAGTGAAATGGCCAAAAAATATGCATAGTCAAGAATGAAACTACATAGCTGCAATAACTTGCACATTGGCATTTTGCTACTTTAAACTATTGAAAAATGAGAATAAAAAAATGTCCTGTAATTTACATGAGTAAATTTTATCATCCCCCCACCCCCCAGTGAAATCTTAAGAAATTTGGGGAAAGTGTTTTTGATTTTCAGAGAAAATATTGCTTCTACTAAATGTTGCATCCATGCAGTGTCTGTTATTTTATAAAAAATATACCCATATTTTGCTAGTTTTGCATTTAATTCTTCTTGTAATTTGAGTTGTACTCCACGGATTATGCTCAGGAAATTACAGTAGACTTGCAAAATTTTTGCAGGAAACTGCAGGATTTTTATAAAAAAAATTATAGGACTTCTATGTTTTCAAGGTTGGCAGGTATGTAATTGTAAGTACAGTCACGTGCTCATATTTGGGACTTTTTGTACTAATATGTTGGTAGCACTGATGGTTGTTGCAGGTTGCGTTTAAAGCAGGTCATCACGTACGTTTGTTGTTGTATTAACATTTCATTATAGTTTAAGTAGTGTAGAACGTGTTTTGGTTGAGAGAGAAAAATTTTTGTTGTGTTTTCCCGAAAATTGATTAGTTATTCTTAATGAACTAATTAATTTTATACCACATTACATTTAGACCTGTGGGTTTCTCTAATTTAGGGCAATGTTAGATAGGGTCTTCCCGTATAAAATGTCAGTTCTTTTTTTTTTATTACTGTTATTGTTACGTACAGCCCAGCTTGAGTATAGAAAAACAAGTTTGTCTAAACTTGGGACACTGTCCCATGTTTGGCACTGTTATCCCGAGTTTGAAAATGCAATGCTTTGTCATGTTTTTTAATGTTCGCAATCAGTTTTATGAGAACTTACGTGGGAAAACAGATGTGTTCTCATTTCCTGATGTTGTCGACATTGAGGGTTGAAGTCAGAGCAATTCATATTTTCAAAAATTCTGATTCAAGTTCAGAACTGCTGAACTGTTGTTGAAAGAAGAAATGAACCAAGTCAATAGTTGTCCACCAGATTGTGAAATGACAAAAATTTAACATTAGACTCGGTTGCAACAATATTCTAGTAAAACCTTCTTCTCAAAATGACTATTAATTGATTTACACCACTCTGACTTTAAAACCTCTTCTTCATAATACACACCAAGTCAAACATTATAATTTTTTTTTTTTTTTCCAGTTTGATAAAAACTGACTGGCCACATTTGGCGCCATGTTCTGAATATTTTGGCAGACTCGCTACATTCAGGGGTGGAAAATATGATTTTGCAATTAGAGCATATTGTTCAAAATGAAGGGACATATTGATCAGTTTTAGTGCTGCATATCAAACATTTATATGTGTAAGCATATCCAACAAATGGCAAGCATATCATTTGAAATATTTGTAGTACACATTTTGTCTTATTTGGAACAGTAGGACACACTCCAGAGGTTTCAGACGTTGGGAACTTATTTTGTGCTTGTAGTTTACAGCACATCACTTTTGTGTACTACATAAAAAATAATTCCTCCACTGCAATTTCATTAACACTTTCTTTAAAGGATAGATAGTGCAAAACAATGCTATTAGTCACCTTTGAAAGAACGAACTTACGAAGAATTTAAAAATGTATTTTAGTTGGTTTTGAATAAAATATAAAAAATATCATTGTAGTAGTTATGAATTCTCTTCAAAGAATATCATTATAGAGGGGTTTGTCTTAGTAAAGGCTATTTTTGCATTGAGGGTAGTTCAACATTAGTCCATTTCATATATGGTTTGATAAAATATTATTGTAGAAGTATTTTTATCATGGTATCGAGTAGTGTTGTGCAAAAGTTTCACTGTATTTGATTTTGTCATATGGACTTGTGTGTACTAAGCTGACACTGCATACAGCCAAAATTTGGCCACAAAATTACCACCTCTGATTTACAGTATAACTTGTTGTGCAAACATTATTTCACATGCGTTTTAATATGTGTGAAGGTTTATATTATGTATATCCCATGTATGGCTAATAGCTAATGTTTGTATTTCATATTTTGCCTTAAAACTGTCAGAAATTCAATAGAATGCCTAGTCGTCATATAGAATACTAGATTTTATTTCATATTTATGTATTTGTTTTTGCTTTTCCATTTTGATGTACAGATCACTTGCCTCTACTTCCTCATATACAAAATTATCTGAAGTCAGTTCGATACATTGACGAGTTCCAGAAATTCGTAGAAGATGACAATTATAAGTAAGTTTTTTTTTACATTTAATGTCCTCCCATTTCATAGCTTAAGTTTAGACAGCTTTAGTTTGTTAAGTTAAATATTAAACTTCTGTTTGTTACATTTGAACCAGATTATCGCTGAAATTAGAGCCCTTAGAATCTTGTCCTGATCTTAAGCAGCTGCACAACCAAAGTCTAACACCACCTGAAGAGGTCAGTCCAAAGTATTACAGGAATTTTCTGAATGTTCCTGGCACCCTAGAAGCTCGTTCAACTCGATCAATGCCTGGTCATGGCTCTAGATTTGTTCCTACACACAGAAAAGCTTTCAGTCTTGGCGAGAAGTAAGTAACCAGTGAATATCATTGTGCATGAGAAATTTTTTTAAATTATGAATTTCCGGCTTGCCAAAAAATTAAATAAATTTGCTCATAAGTTTTTGAAGTAATTGTTTCTTTTTATCTTCTTATCACTTGAATAAATGTACTGTAATTTGTGAATTATACAGTCAAACTTGTTTAGAACAAGCTTTCTTTTAACAAGAGTCTGGATTTAATGAGCAAATTAATACATTTAGTTTGGTACAATACTAATTGTATAGCAATTCTGTCTATTTTAGCCTGCAGATTTTTCATGTTTTTCTTGGGTTTAATGAGGGAATCAAAGGGGAATGAATACAAAAATGAGAGAAGAGAAGTGAATTGAAGAATAACCGAAAAAATATTTGACTTTCTTGCACTGTTCTCATAATAATGAGGTAATGCACTTTGACAAGGATAATGCATTTGATGAGGCATGAGTGTCAATCAAATGGTTTGACATTAAGTTTATCACCCCTTTAGGTTTTTTTGTCAATGTTGCAGCATAAACAGCAAAAAATTTGTCTAGAAGCAAAGTTAGTTGAACTTTTTCTAGAATGGAGGTATTAGCATGGAAAATGAATATAAAAGAAACTAGTCAATCAGAATTTTTAAAAATGACTAATTCAGCCCTTACTCAATTTCCAATACAGGCTTCATGTGTTTGAAGCGAGGACCTACAGCAGAATTGTTCCTTTGCCATGTATTGCATTTTGCTGATTTTTGGGAAAAATGGCAAAAGCAAGTTTTTCACTTAGTTGAATAGAAATCGTCAAAATCATCAAATTACTAAAAAAAATAGAGAGGGGGATATTTTATACCTGAAATATTGATATATTCTTTCATATACTTGCTATAAGTACTTTATTTCCTAATTTTTTTTACTTAAAAACAGATATAATGAGTGACTGGATATATATAACAAGCATTTTTGCTGAAAATGAGCTCCTCGTTATAAGCAGGTTCGACTGTATACAAATTATCTTGTGTTTGAAAACTATTAATAAACCATGCGACTGTTGTTTCAATTTTGTTTTTGTGTTCCTGGTTGTTTTTTTTTAATTTTTATTATTCAGTTAAATTGTGTTTATTTTTATTATTTTTTATTATTCCTATTTAATCTTGATATTGCTTGTTTCTTTACAGTGTTGTATCATCATTGTCAGTGGATACACTAAGGTGATGATGAATTTAATGTCATTGAATATCTAATTTTTGGTTCAATGCCATTATCAATCATAGTTTTTAAGCCATATCATAGTCCTTCCTTGATGAATAAAATTTATTAAATAATGAAAAACGTGAATCCAATTTGGTTTAAATGAATCTAACAAAAGTAAGCGAATGACTGAAGTATATCAATCTAAAAAATTGTGAATTTTAACTGAATTTATAGTTTTTCTCTTAAATTCTCTTTCAAAATTTTTTTTTCACCACAGCTTTTTTTTATACACCCATTCAATTAGACCTCAATCAGCTATTTTAAAATGATTCTGAATGGCTGCTCATATTGTGTTTCCCATTGATTGATTTGAACAAACATACCTCAAGCTTACCTTCTTTTTGGTGAATTATTTTCTATCAGGGAAAGACATGATGGGCAACCCATATTATTTGTTGCATGGTACTTATTGCATTTATCTTTTCCGCCCTTGTAGCACATGCTCGTTGACATCGGAACGTCATTTACTAGATGACAGTATCTTGGAGCATACTCCTGTTATATCTAGAAAAAGGTCTCTTGGTAGTTTAGAAGGTATTGATCATACATTATATTATTCAAATATGTTGTATTTAAGTACCTGTAGAGTGTTTGGAATTCGGTTAATGAAAAAAATAATGCACTGGTCTAGGTAAGAAATAAAGCAAAGCTCAATTAGTAAATGTATTGTAGGTTTTTTTTAAGATTAGAAAAAAAAAGTTGAATTATTATGTGTGTTATGGGATTTTGCACACAAAAGCCTTGTTTAACATGTGCAAGATTGAAATTAAATGAGGGATAGTTTGATGAATATAAATCTGCTTGGCAACTTCCCTCCCCCATAGAGAAAAAAAAGGTATGGGAGAGATTTTTTATATACCATTTTCTTTTTGATGGATTTTAGCAGTCTGTTCCCCTTTCCCATAAAATTCTTTGTGATTTTTCCCTATTGCAGAGTGAAAGGTACTAGATTTTTTATTTCCCATGTAAATGGGGCTATTGTGAAATTTACAGTGAAACCTTGATACAATAATACACCAGGGCCAAGAAAAAATATTTCTGTAGAGAGGTTATCTTTATATCGACAGGTAGCATATATATTATCAGCAGGTGCAGCCAAATTGATGCCGTTATTGGCATCACTTCTTAATTGCCTCACTTTAGTACCACCATAACATGCATTCATGAGTGTTTATTCACAGCAAAAAATTGTAATTGGCTAATTGATGAATGAAATTCAGTTAGTTGTTTTACCTTGTAAAGTATATTGTGTGTGTTAGCAAGAAATAAATTTTCCACTTCGGAGAGCGCTGTATTGTGTTCTACTGCTCTAAATACGACAAAAATTTTACTACAGATAATTCAAATCATGTGTTTGTCATTTATTAAATTTTTTAAAAATATAGCGCAAGGGTCTGTGTATAAGTGGTGCTGGAACACATATAAATATTCAATTTGCTTATACATATAAATGTTTAATATATAGCACTAAAACTTCTCAATATGTCCCTTCTTTATTTTGAACTCTTTTAATTTTTTTTTAATTGCACAAGACAGCATTTGGCGCCATGTTCTGAATATTTTGGCAGACTCGCTACATTCAGGGGTGGAAAATATGATTTTGCAATTAGAGCATATTGTTCAAAATGAAGGGACATATTGATCAGTTTTAGTGCTGCATATCAAACATTTATATGTGTAAGCATATCCAACAAATGGCAAGCATATCATTTGAAATATTTGTAGTACACATTTTGTCTTATTTGGAACAGTAGGACACACTCCAGAGGTTTCAGACGTTGGGAACTTATTTTGTGCTTGTAGTTTACAGCACATCACTTTTGTGTACTACATAAAAAATAATTCCTCCACTGCAATTTCATTAACACTTTCTTTAAAGGATAGATAGTGCAAAACAATGCTATTAGTCACCTTTGAAAGAACGAACTTATGAAGAATTTAAAAATGTATTTTAGTTGGTTTTGAATAAAATATAAAAAATATCATTGTAGTAGTTATGAATTCTCTTCAAAGAATATCATTATAGAGGGGTTTATCTTAGTAAAGGCTATTTTTGCATTGAGGGTAGTTCAACATTAGTCCATTTCATATATGGTTTGATAAAATATTATTGTAGAAGTATTTTTATCATGGTATCGAGTAGTGTTGTGCAAAAGTTTCACTGTATTTGATTTTTTCATATGGACTTGTGTGTACTAAGCTGACACTGCATACAGCCAAAAAAATTTTTTCTGCTTTTTGCAAAAGAGCAAACCTTGTATATGATCTTATTTAAAACGCCTATTTCAATTATTTTATGTCTTTTCTTTAGATATTCATGACAGTTTTGACAACTGGGCTGAGCATGCTCCTCTAAACTGCAGGTAAAAAATAATTTATAATGTGTATTAGATATGTAGATATGTCTGAAACCTTTACAAGAGAAAAAAAATCACTATCCTACCCTTTTAAAATTCCACCTGAAGTCCCACCTATAATATGACTAGATAGAAATAAACTGTCATCCTATTTATCTAATTTCAAATATAAATGGTTGAATAACGCAGATTTAGATGTACAATATAAATATCTTACATTGGCTCTAAACTTGATTCAAAATGACTTCATGTATGTTACACACTTGAATAAAAAATTTAAAAATAATTGTGGATGATGAATGAAATTTTTATTCTGATCAAGAGAAAAGAAAAACTATATAAGAAACTGAAAAGATCCTCATGATCGAATATATAAAACAGCCTATCACTGTTTAGCAAATATTTTGAAATGGAAAATTATAAATACCAAAAATGAATACTACAAAAATCAATTTTTGGAATGTAATACAAGCCGGCAAAAATGGTTGTTTATGAATAAAATTATTAATTAAAAAAATCAAACTCAAGTATTGTCAACTTTCTCTGATGCTCAAATTTTGGCAAATCAATTCAGTTTACATTTTAAAAACATTAACTCTCTAATAACAAACTCCGATCACACTAGCGACGACGAATATGAAAATTATTTATGCTCACCCATGAATTGTTTTGAAATTGAAATTTATTTTATTTTATTTTTTTATTTGTTTCCAATTTGTTTATTTGTTTGATGCTGCCCACGCGGTGTATGTTTTGTTGTAGACAGGATTTTTCCCCCAGATGTAAATTTCTAGTCCCGTCTTGAAAATAAATATAGTAGTTTCAACCCTACGAGGCTGCAAAGTTAAATAACACATAAAACAGTCAAATCTCAATGTTTGTCGTCTAGAGTCTGTACAGAGCAACGGATCAAAAACTAAAGACGAAAGAAACAAAAAATAAATAAAATGAAATAAAAGAATAACACAACAGTTATAATAAAAAATAAAGTTAAATAATAAAATGATTTTTTGGATAAATTTTTGTAACAATTAAAATTGAAAATACTTGTTCACAAAACAGTAGCATTTGATACAATAGAAAATGGTATGAGGTAACTACAGGCATATTGATAATAATATAATTTGCTTCTATAATTGAAAATATACATCAATATCGTGTATTGCTATTTGAAATTCAAAAAGTGATTTTTTAAATGATGCAAACCTAGATAAATTCTGTATAACCAACGGTAAAGCATTAAATAGTTTAGGAGCAAGGTTGTAAAAATGTTTCCAAAATATTTTTTTTCTAAATGAGGGTATGCAGTAAATTTCGTTTGGTCTTCCCAGTGATATGGACTCTCTTTGAGTGCATATTGATTTATCACGATATATGTAGAGTATGATTCGGTAGATGCCGTTATGGGTTACTCCATTTCAAATCACCCGGTAAAATGCCGAAATGGCACCCATAATCTCATATTTCAATGATTTTTTTTTATTGTGGCATTTACCATCCTTATTAACCGTGTGAAATATTATTTGCATATCTCTAAAACTTTTTGAGAAAAAAAATGTTGAAATTTATCAAAAACTGAATGCAGATGACTTTTCCGAGGCTTAATTTTTAAGCAGCATTGTTTGAGAAAATAAATCATAACTTTCTCAATTTTCAATATATAGAAGTGAAATGTTCACTAAAGTGTTCACAAAAGCATACATAATATGAATAAAAATAATTCATACACTTACATTTGAAATTTACATGCAAAAAAATTATGTAAATTTTGTTTTTGTGGAATTTTTCTTTAGAAAAAATACAATTTCTCTAATGTATTTTTAGACCAGGAGGCACAACAGTTACCAAAGTAACTTTTATTTTAAATTTCTTCTTAATGTATAAAGTAAAATACTGGGGGGAAAAAATGGTTTTTTGACTGTTAATATATTTATTCTGGCTCGCAACACAAAATGTCATCTAAATAAGATCGGATTGCTCCGATTTCAAATCATTCAACTAGATACTGAAATGCAACCCATCATCCTGGATTCCAATTATTATTTTTTGTTTATTGCTTCTACCATGCAAAATTTCATGTACATATCTCAAAAACTTTTTGAGAAAAAAAATGTTTTCTAACCTCACAAATGACATCTCTTAGGCTAACTCCATTCAAGCAATATTATTTGTGAAAATATATCATAACTTTGCAGATTTTCAATACATTCAAATGAAATTTCCTCTAAAATGCTCACAAAAAAATGTAGATTATGACTAGGAAAGAAAATTTAAACCTTTGCATTAAAAAAATTAGATTGCAAAAAAATTGTTGAAATTTAGTTTTTGATTCTTTTTATAATAAAAACACGGCCCAGCTTTGATTTTTCATTTACAAAAGCTCTCCTGCTTTTCGCACAGCATATTCAGTGACATTGAACTCTTCACAGACCTTTTCCCTTGTTCCCCTTTCTTAAAGCAGGGGCCAGAGTTAAAATTTGTAGTTTTCCCCTTGTTGTGATGGTTAAATTGAGTCTTATTTCTAATTAACTTTATCAAAATAATCATATCATCTGCTTTCTGTTCAAAGCTGAATATTTTCATTTTGTGTGCTTTGAGATTCATTTTCTGGTAATTCTTCAAAAACTTTACAAACCTTCGATTTTAAAATGTTACAAGCAGATTCAACTTTTCTTTTGGCATTGTTTGACTTGCACTGTGGAGCTACCCTATGAAGTTTAATTGGTGACTCTTCTATGTTCTTAAGAGATTAATTTATTTCTTCAAGTGCTTCTTGTTTAGTAATTGACATTTCTCCAAGTTACTTATCTCTACATTACTATCACTGTTCATCTCTTCAGTATTCAGTTTCTTCACCTAATTTATTGATGTTTATATTCACTTTGTCCCTACACGCATGGCATATTTTTTGCCCTGGAATTGATTTTGTACAACCATTTATTTCATTTATACATGAAAAATACAAGTTTACTCTCCTTAAACCTTTTGTTATTTTTTTCTTATGACATTTAAAAGGATTAAAGCATGCTTTCGGGTATATTTCATACTTTGAGAAAAAAGCTCTATGTTGCCTAAACACAGTAGATAAATGTTCAGAACTTGCTCCACTCCTCAAGATCAAAAGATTGATGTCTGATGGGTCCAATGATGTAATGGGTAACAGATTTTACACTTTTGCATAACACTTTTTATGACAGTCAGATCCAGTTTCTTTTTCAATACTATAAATTTCAAGTGTCTTTTCTGGCATTTTACTTTGAATTCCAAAATGATATAAAATATTTAGCTCAAATGGAAATTGTGTTATCATAAAAAAAATTTGCTCACCCTGGAGTAGACTACTCTATGGAGCACATTCTGTCTTCAGCAAGATCATAATTGAGCCTTGCATCATTTGATGGGGGGGAGGGGGCAGTTTAGTTCTAACACTTTTGTTTTAGTTTCGTCAATGAAGCAGCAGCAGTGACTTTATCATCACCTGCTGGGATGATAAAGTCTTATAATTAAATAAGAACACCAGCTGCCTTCTGAAGGACAAAGACCAGTGTGCCATAGTTAATATCTTGCAGAGGCTGTTATTATTTTTTACAATCATCAGCACAACAAAAAACATCACATCTAATATATCACCACCAGGCATTATATACATTAGGTTTTAATTCTAGTCTCTTCCATCTGCCTCATTATTATTTGTTAATAAATAATTATTGAATGATAATTATTTCATTCTTTGTGATTTAATGCCTCATATTCTGGCTTTTTATCAGCAAATTTAAATTATTTCTTGGGAAAAATATATAGATGCCTGTGTTAAATATTATATTGTAGAATTTTTTTTTCACACAAGTATAACCATTTCATATTTATCATATATATACATTAAATATATGCTGTAAAAATCAAGGTAATTGAAAAAAAATTTTACACTGTTTTAGTAAAACAATTTTATAATTAAGTATGTTAAAAAAAACTTCAAAATACATCTATATATATGATTAATAATATTATCTGGATTTATCAAATACAAAATTCTTTATGCAAAAATATAATATCAGATTGCAAAAGTTCGCCTTTGTTCAATCATAAGAAATATTTATAGATCAATTGAAAGTGAAATTAATTATTTGGAATTGGAACACTTTTCTAAAAATCTGAACATGAAGGTTTAATTTAAAAAATTATTTTATTCAACAATAAATGAATTTATTGTAAGTATGAATTTAAACCAAAAACCTTTTTCACCAACTCTGATTTGACACATTGCATTAACATTTCTAATCATTTCATGAATTCATTTAATCCTAGAATTTTAAAATTTATTAATTGTTTTGAATTATTGCATTAACTACTCATGAAATTTAATTTAGTGAATACTGTAATAAATGTATAAGCAAGCGTACATGAAAAATAAAATATATATTTCTTATTACTAAGCATGTATCATGATATTAAGTCAAAATGTACAAATATAATTAATGTAGTCATATAAGTACAATTGTGTTTTGTTACTCAAATGTCAAAATAATGTTTACTTTTCTACAGTCTTCTTAATATATTAATAGGATTAAATTTAAAAAAAAATTTAAAATTCACGCTGTACATCCAAAAAAAAAGTGTTCAAAAATGGTGTTTTACAAAAAAATTAAATAATTAAATTCAAATTACTTTTTTTTCTCTAAGGTTTAAATTTTCTTTTCTATTCATAATCTGCATTTTTTTGTGAGCATTTTAGTCAAAATTTCTTCTGAATGTATTGAAAATCTGCAAAGTTATGATATATTTTCATAAACAATATTGCTTGAATGGTTAGCCTTAGAAACGTCATTCATGGGGTTAGAAAACATTTTTTCTCAAAAAGTTTTTGAGATATGCACATGAAATTTTGCATGGTCAACAAGGATGGTAGAAGTAATAAACAAAAAATAATAATTGGAATCCAGGATGATGGGTTGCATTTCAGTATCTAGTTGAATGATTTGAAATCGAAGCGATCCAATCTTATTTCGATGAATTTTGTGTTGCGAGCCAGAATAAATATATTAACGGTCAAAAAACCATTATTTTTTTTTTTTTCTCCAGTATTTTACTTAATACATTAAGAAGAAATTTGAAATAAAAGTTGCTTTGGTAACTGTCGTGCCTCCTGGTCTAAAAATACGTTAGAGAAATTATATTTTTTCTAAAGAAAAATTCCTTAAAAACAAAGTTTTCATAATTTTTTTGCATGTAAATTTCAAATGTAAGTGTATGAATTATTTTTATTCATATTCTGTATGCTTTTGTAAACACTTTAGTGAAAATTTCACTTGAATATATTGAAAATTGAAAAAGTTGAGATTTATTTTCTCAGAAAATGCTGCTTAAAAATTGAGCCTCGGAAAAGTCATCTGCATCAGTTTTTGCTAAATTTCAACATTTTTTTTCTCAAAAAGTTTTAGAGATATGCAAATAATATTTCACATGGTTAATAAGGATATGGTAAATGCAACTATATATATAATTTAAAAAAATCATTGAAATCTGAGACTATGGGTATCATGGCTGGGTGATATGATATGGAATGACCCCTATGTCTTATGGGGAGTAGATTTAAATTTCTATGAATTAAGATTTGAGAGGGAGCACTGTAAATAGTTTTGAAACATCTGTTTTTTGAATACAACGAATAGGTTATAGATTTGTCTTGGAATCGCCAATCTTTGCTTTGTATGATGTGGATGGTAATGAAGTCATAAATACCTTGATGTCATTTCCTAAGAAATTTAAATCTGATTATGCTGGAAATTCTATTTTTCTACTCAAAAAATTCACCAAAAATAATATGGATTTTCTGATTAAATTTATAAATCCATCATACCAAACAGGAAGTTTTCCTGAATCTCTAAAACAAGCAACTATCACATCTATGTATAAATCTGGCATTAAAAATATTTTCTCAAATTACTGTCCAATTTCAATATTACAGATTTTCTTCAGAATCATCGAAAAAATCTTATCCCAAATTTATAAATTTCTACAATACACAAACTTTTTTGCAGAAAACCAATATGGCTTCATAAAAAACTGAGGAACCGTAAGCGCTTCATTAAACTTCTCAAAATTTACATACATTAGTATTGATAAGAATAGATACACTGTTGCTATTTTTTTAGATATCATCAAAGCATTTCATAATGTGAACCATTCCATATTAATTAATAAACTTGATTCCTGTAGAATTAGAGGAAACACTCTGAATTTTTTGGTTCATCTCCTATCTTCACAATCGTCAACATCGAGTTAAAGTACAGAATCAATTAAGTAATTATACTACAATAAACAGAAGAGTCCCTCAGGGGATCAAATTTGGCCCCATTACTTTTCATAATTTTTATAAATGATTGCAAATTAAACATTTTCGGAACCATGATAACATACACAGAAGATTCAATATTATTGTATTCTTCAAACGACATTAATACATTAACAGCTGAGATCAACCGTGACCTTCGTTTTATTAAAAAATGGTTTATTGCAAATGAGCTAACCCTAAATCTTGCTAAAACTAAATATATTCATTTTAATTTAATTAACACTGAAATTGATCTAAACTTAAAATTCCACAGCCCAACCTGTTTTATAAACCCTGACTGCTCTTGTAGTAAAATACTTAAAGTCAAAATAATTAAATACCTGGGTCTCCATATCAATCACAATTTAAAATGAAAAACACATGCTGATGAAATTTCAAAGAAACTTAGTTTCATTGTATGTAAACTTTTTTATCTCAAACACAAAGTTATAAACAACTTCTTGAATGATTTATATTATGCACTGTTTTATTCTGCTATATAAACTATGGTATAATAATCTAGGGTGGAGACTATAAAATAAATTTGCAATCAATAGTGTCAATTCAAAATAGATGTTTTAGAACCATGAATACTATTAGTCCCTCCCATACTCCAATATGCAGAACCTTAAACTCGTGACCTTTGAGATTTATATGTTATATACAAATTTTTCTCATTCTATACCGGAAGAAATCATTATGTGTAGCAAGTAATAATGTACCTTTGTGACGACCAACTGAAATTTTTACTGTAACCGCACTGTCAAAAAGAAATTTTCCGGAAACATTTTCACTACTTTTGTCCTAAACTTTACAATGCATTGCCTTTAGAAATCAAAATTTATCTTTCTATACAAAATTCAAAAAAGACATTTTCAAATTAATCTTATCAATAGGCGATATTGACGTATATTTTAATATCCAATAGCAAAATTCTTATTACTTGTATGCCTGCGTGTGCCATAATTCTATCTAACTCAGCATCAGATATGAAATTTATTTGAATGTATTATACGAGAATTGCAATTTGAATATAATTAATGTATTCTTAAATGTACATATTTACGAATGTGTATATATTTATTATTATTTATACTGATTGATGTATAGATGTATTTTCTTTAACACATTTAGCACTTACTCTGTTCTTTTACTTACAGTGTGGTCATAAAAAACTATCTATGGTCGACTATACTGGCCCCGGCCGCTTGTCGACTAATAATATGCTATATATTGTGATTTTGACATATTTTAAACTGAAATAAAGGAAATTTAGTTTTTTCCAGTAAAAAAAATAGAGATGCAGAAATAATGCACTTTACATCAATATCTATTCACTGAAGAGCCAAAAAAAAAACTGGTACACCTGCCTAATATCGTGTAGGGTCCCCGCGAGCACGCAGAAGTGCCGTAACACGACGTGGCATGGACTCGACTAATGTCTGAGGTAGTGCTAGAGGTAATTGACACCATGAATCCTGCAGGGCTGTCCATAAATCCGTAGGAGTATGGGGGGGGGTGGAGATCTCTTCTGAACAGCACGTTGCAAGGCATCCCAGATATGTTCAATAATGTTCATGTCTAGGGATTTTGGTGGCCAGCGGAAGTGTCTAAAGTCAGAAGAGTGTTCCTGGAGCCACTTTGTAGCAATTCTGGATGTGTGGGGTGTCACATTGTCCTGCTGAAATTGTCCAAGTCCGTCGGAATGCACAATGGACATGAATGGGTGCAGGTGATCAGACAGGATGCTTACTCACCTGTCAGAGTAGTATCTAGACGTATCAGGGGTCCCATATTGCGCCAACTGCACACGCCCCATACCATCACAGAGCCTCCACCAGCTTGAACAGTCCCCTGTTGACATGTAGGGTCCATGGATTCATGAGGTTGTCTCCATACCCGTACACGTCCATCAGCTCGAAGCAATTGGAACCGAGACTTGTCAGATCAGGCAACGTGTTTCCAGTCCTCAACAGTCCAATGTCTGTGTTGTCGAGCCCAGGCGAGGTGTAAAGCTTTGTGTTGTGCAGTCATCAAGGGTACGCGAGTGGGCCTTCGGCTCCAAAAGCCCATATCGATGATGTTTCGTTGAATGGTTCGCACGCTCACACTTGTTAATGTCCCAGCATTGAAATTTGCAGCAATTTGCGGAAGGGTTGCACGTCTGTCACGTTTAATGATTCTCATCAGTCCCATTCTTGCATGGTCTTTTTCCGGCTGCAGCGATGTCGTAGATTTAATTTTTTACCGGATTCCCGATATTCATGGTACACTCGTGAAATGGACGTACGTGAAAATCCAAATTTCATCGCTACCTCGGAGATGCTATGTCCCATCTCTCGTGAACACCACATTCAAACTCACTTAAATCTCAATAACCTGCCATTGTAGCAGCAGTAGCAGATCTAACAACTATGCCAGACACTTGTTGTGTTATATAGGTGTTGCTGACCACAGCACCGTACTCTGATTGGTTCCATATCTCTTTATTTGCATACGCATGCCTGTACCAGTTTTTTTGGCTCTTCAGTTTATATATATATAATTGATACTCTCTCTCTCTCTCTCTTCATGTGTGTGCATTCTCTCGATACACATTTCCAATTTTAGATCGATTGTCGCCAAATTTTACATATATGCCAAACGGCCCGGGTTGAATGATAGGCTACTTTAAAAGTTTGAGGGCAAATAAACGAAAAACTCTCGGTCAACAACAGGGTTTATGCTGCACTCACATTTTTTGCAAAATGTGAAAAAAAATCTTTATGCAAAAGAAGTAGTAGCCACTTTCGCAAAAATGCTTACAGGAGGTACGAAATGAGAAGGCATTCGACCATAAATCATTAGCATTGTAGCATTTTGCTAAAGCTTCCCCCCCCCCCCCCCATTTTTGCTTTCTTGCTAAAGGAATTTTTTATCTAGCTTAAACCCTGGTCAACAATGGTTCCTGGGCCTCAACAATCACTTTCAGCATGGTTACCGTGGTTCCCTAGCAATGTGTTTCAGACACTTATATGCCTTTACAATGGTTTGTCACTTCTTTAATGTTGCCAGTATTATGTATAGCAGTTTCTGCCTTTATAATGGTTTGCCACTTTTTCCGTCCTCTCAATAATTGAAGAAAACCTGGGCAGATCACTAGGTATTATAGCTAATATATATATATACAGGGCATTCATAATTAAAAGACCCTATTTTAAAGTAGCCTACAGGCGAAACCAGCCATCAGAAAAGTGTTAAATTTTGTTGAGGACTTCATGAGATGATGGAAATTTGTTTCAGGGGGGGGGGGGGAATTAGTTGCACTTGTCGCTACCAGGAGAGCATTTCACTTTGAATACCTGTAGTAAACATGTAAATTTATCTGATGTCACACAGCAGCTGTTATAAAACCTAGAAACATTCACAGAGATTTTGTTTCTCAATGTGTTTGCTACTGACGATAAGTTCACAAGATCGGGGGCCTTCTTGGTCAAATTGCTTTTACCAAAACAGTAATTCCGCAGTAACTGCTATACGGAAATATCATATTTGGAAGAGGATTCGAAAAGGTCCAATGAATGTTTTAAAAAACCTTTGGAGTATGATAACAAAATTTGAAACCACAGGATCGTTGGCTGTTCGTCCTGGAAGAGGAAGAAAACCCATTTCTATAGGCGCAGCAGGTGAAAGAGGGCAGAGCTTCAAATTCTTGTAATAGCACTAGTGTCAGGCATGTAGCACAGGCATTTGTTAGATTGAAAGAATTATATATTTATGTATTTTTGCTCAAATGAAGTATATATATTTATGTTTATAATTTGTGTAATTATCAAGTTAGAGATAATATTTGTTTAATTTGAGTTTGTTTGAAGAGATAATTGGTACATATATATTTTCAGAAAGTCATCAGTATATGTAAATTAGCAATTATGTGACATCACTCATTATCAGAGTAAGCCCAGGGGATTCTGAGAAAATTTCCCTTTTGTATAGTAGATCCATATATCAGTAATTGATTGTGTATTTGAGGGGTAGGAGGTTCAGTAGAATAAATAGTCTGGCTATTTTTATTAGCATTTATTATCTTAATCTATTATCTGGCTTACCTTGTGCACTTTATCCAAGAAATAAACATGTTATCCACTGATATTACTCTGCTGTAAGTGCTGATAGGCCATGTTCAACTTTCCATAAGATCATGCGAAATATCCTCTAACATTATTCATACAAACTTTCACTTGTGCAGCGATTGCTTCCACATGATTAGAATGTTCAACTCCGGTTCTCACTGCAGTTTCTAGCTCGCGTTGAGATTGATTCAGAATGCCCTTGGATTATCCTCTGGACAGACAAAGCGCATTTTCACTTGAATAGTGCAGTCAATACTCACAACTGCTGAATTTGCGAACCAAAAAATCTGCATGCTATGTTAGAGATTCTATTGCATTCACCAAAAGTGATGGTATGGTGTGGATTTACTGCATCATCTATTCTTTGTCTCTACTTCTACGAGGAGTTACGTTCTACAGGTCCAGTGACATGTTCAATCACCAGGATGCGATACACATTGCGGTTACAGAACAACATTTTTTCAGGCTCTGCAAGCACGTCGCTGCCTTACAGGCACAATCTTTATGCAAGATGGAGCTCCTCCACTCATTGCAGTTTATGTTAAGAATGTTCTTAAAACACATTTTACAGAAGAAAGTGCCACAGGGTTCATACGGGTCAAGGAAAACCTGGAAAAAGTCAGGGAAAGAAATTTTTACTAAAAATATCAGGGAAATCAGGGAAAATGGCCTATTTTTGTTTTATAACCTGGAAATTTCAGATAACGACCTGGGAAATTGTCACGATTGTCATCTGATCGAGAAAAGGGTCTATCAAAAAAAAATAATGATAAAGAGAAAAAAAATTTCCCTTGCGGGAAAAGAAAGGGAATTACGATAACATCGTAAATATTGATAATCCATAAAATATTGCAATGTATTGCAAAAAATTATAGATACTGCCGAGAGGGAACAAGGATTTCGCGTGAAGTCTGCGTGGAAAAGCATATTGCTGCGACCTTATCATAACTCTTTTTTGTAGTTTCCAGAAGCATCATAACTACGCATCGTAAAAAGCCATGGGTACAAAGCTCAGTTGCGATAATTTCGTAAGTTGACTTCAGTTAGGAACGGCGGGTGATATATGCGCGCGTATATTTAGATTTCCACGCAGGACCGCAACTAGGGGGGAGCAAGTGGGTCTCGTGCCTTGGGCACTGAACCAGAGAGGGCACAAATTTTATTCTCAAACATTACCTTTAACATTACAAGGAGGCGCCAAAATGCACACTTGCCCCGGGTTACCAAGCATCTAGTTGCGGCCTTGTTTTCCACATGGGTATTTTTATTTGAAAACAATGAGTAGCA
The DNA here is from genome assembly GCF_987345545.1 of Pholcus phalangioides. Classification (NCBI taxonomy): domain Eukaryota; kingdom Metazoa; phylum Arthropoda; class Arachnida; order Araneae; family Pholcidae; genus Pholcus; species Pholcus phalangioides. The sequence continues at coordinate 356,163 of NW_028301601.1, forward strand.
AGAAAACTTGAATGGGTGGATAAAAACCTGAATCATCAGTAGGCTGATTGGATCGAAGCAGTCAAAAATAACCCTTATGAAACGCTGTGTCAGCTTTGTGGCAAAGCTCTCAACTTAGCAACATGGGCAGATAAATTATTCAGAACCATGCCAAAACAATCCCTGATTGCTAAACTTCTCTGTTCTAGCGCAAGTGCAAACCCACTGTAAAGAATTTTGATGCAGTGAAACCAACTACATCTTTGACTAATTATGTCACAAAGGAAATAACAGTAAAGGCTCAAATCTTGTGGGCATTGAAATTGCAGAAAAGGGAAATCTTTCATTTCTTAATTGTGTTCCATTTTTCTTTTTCATCAGGCACATTTGTAAAGCATAAATGCGTGAAAAAAATCTACAATTATGATGTCATTATGATATTGTAATTAATTAACATTATGATATTGTAATTAATTAACATTATTAATTTTTGTAATTAATATAAATAATTTTATAATATGATTAATTTTTTGTAAATTTGTATTAATTTATATCAATTTTTGATTTTTAAAAAAAAACTGAATTTTTTGAAAATTTAACTAGAAAATCTGGGAAAGTCAGGGAAATTTTTTTACGAAAATGGGTGAACCCTGGTATCATCAGCAGGCACTTTTCTAATCTATGGCCTCACCGATCCCCAGGCCTTAATCCATGTAATTTTTGGCTTTGAGGGCATTTGAAACGCCTGGTAAGTCATGACAATCTAAGAACTTTACCTGACCTTAAAGTAAGCCCCGCACACACTTCTGTCAGTTGTGGAACATACTATCTTCGATTTCACATGGTATCTGAAAATGATGGCCATCACGTGGAACATGTTTTGTTGCAGTAACGATTGTAAAAGTGGTTAACCAATGTTAAAATTGTAAATGTTTGTCTAAATGTGTAATTTCTTAGTAAAACGTCCTCTGGTGGTGACATGTGCAACTAATTTTTTCCCCATGAAACAAATTCCCATCATTTCATGAAGTCCTCCACAAAATTTCACAATTTTCTGATGACTAGTTTTGCCTGTAGGCTACTTTAAAATAGGATATTTTAATTATGGACGCCCTGTATATGTCATCTGGGCACAATGTCTATACATCATGGCAATATGCTGTGTTATTGATTATGTGCAGATGATGAGAGTGACATTTTTTATCTTTATTTTAGCATTTATTGACTTTAACAATAATTCAATGATACTCGTTTCTTACAGTGACTCTCAGGAAATAAACCTGCATTACATAGATGCTGTGGCTACTTTTCAAGGCTATGTGAGACGCAAAACTGTTCTCAAAGAAGGCAGAAAACCTGCTGTATGTTTTTTCTTCCCTTTAAAAAATTTCAAAATGTTTTTCTCTCAAATAATATAACATAATATGTATTATACTGTTAAATATAAATCTCTTCAGGTGATCGTATGTTTTCAAAATGTATTGATTTGTATAGCATTTGATTTTATTCTCACAGATGGCATCATGGATGAGATTCTGGTTGGTTTTAAAGGGCTCAACATTAATCTACTTTCCGCCAAAGTCTCTGAGAGCTACAGAGAAATGTGATGTAAGTCATTTTTTTCAATTATATTCAATATCCATGACCATATCCCATCTCATTCAGAATGTTGAAACAAATCTTTTTAAACACATACAGTAACACCCCAAAATTATGAGATGTGTGACTACAACAAGTGCTGTAGTCCAATTTTCATACGTTGAAGGTACAGTTTCATATGTGAATACATTAAATATTAATTTTATTTCTTGACATCCTTAGACTTTAATATAGCATTCCCACATAGAAAGTTTCAGAGGTTATTTTAAATTTGTTCAGTCTATCTGGTGCCTGAGATTTGCCAACATATTCAATTAACATCTTGCATAGAGTCCAACGTGTCTGAGCTTCCTGTAAACAGTTTTTCTCAAAACTGACTCCTAGGGCGACTGTCAGGGCTGAACTCTGTTGTTTGGCAGAACGGTTCCTCTAATGTCATGCAATTTTCGCGAAACATCACTCTCACTGAGCGGTTGTTACTCTTGACTGACCTATTACTGGTCATTGGGTGACATCTCCTGTGGTTGAAACTTCTGCCACAGTCTAGAGATCACACACTGAGGCACATTTAGAATTCAAGACACTTCGGTTTCAAATCGCCAGATTCCTACATACCAATTATTCGTCCCTTTACTAACATGTTCAGTTTGCAGCTTTGTGTTGGAATTTCTGTATCTAGGTTTTAAAACAACTTTTTTTTTAAGTCAATTATTTGATTGGATTTTTATTTATCTTTTAATTTAGTTCAAGAAAAGCCCATGCAAAACAGCTGATGTTACCAACTGTATTGTCATGCCTGATGAGCAACCTGATGCCTTCCGTCTGACAGATTCTGTGACTGGAAACGTGTACAAATTCAGAGCTGGATCTATTGCCAAATCTTTGCAGTGGTGCAACCACCTAAGAAAAGTTACAAATCAGCATCAAGACAGCAGTGTATTTGCTTTCTTCTTTATTTTATTTCTTTGAGTTATTCTTCTATGGGTGAAATGGCACAAGTATCATTATTATAGGTGATCTGAATTAGGACAAAGTCACACTGGAACATGAAAAAACATTTGTAAATTTTGAAAATTTTACATGTAAAATTCCACGTATTTCACAAACATTAACAATATTCATTAACTTAGGTTTTCATAAATATTAGGTCATGTACTGTAAGTTAATAGTTCTCAAATTTAGCATCGAAAACCCATGTTAGAGGCAAGCTGCCGATATTGGTGTGTGCCTGTTCAGTGCTTTGAGGGTATTCTTTATTAGGCTATTTTGGAGAATTGTGAATAAACTTTGACTGATGCAAGGGAGCCATTGCTGTAAGCAGTTTGTTGAATTGTTGCATACATTTCTGTGGTCCTAGGGTTTGAAACATCCCAACACTGAGAAACGTGACATAAACAAAACTCTGGTTATACGGATTTTTCTTTATTTAACTGGTTATGGGAATGAACAGAAACAGTGCCATATCTATATATATAGCTAGAGATCTCCATAGAGATCCACAGAATCCATCCATAGCTTTTCTCAAGATAATACAGTTGTACTTCACATTCTGACTTTGTTTCTGAAAGAGTATTTCTTCCATGAAAAAAAAATTCCATTCTTTCCAGAAACTTTGTTGTACCCGATACTCATATGAGAAGCAATTCAGTATAAGCAATATTTTTAACATTATTTTGATATTGCTGGTTCACTGGGATGTAAAAAAAATGTTATAACATCCTTCGTAGTAATCAATTTTGTTATAAGCAGGCTGAACTGTATCTTCATTTGTTGTCTATTTATTCATTGTTATTTTTCTCTTTTGATTACAGCATCTGGGTAACCTGATGTCTTTCGAATGAATCTGTTGCTGACTCGATACTGAATGCAAGAAAAATCAAGCATTCAGTCTTGAAGATATCTATCTCCCTTGATGCTGTGAAGAGATTTATCCTGTCCAGTGCTTCCGTTTTTTTAACGGGCACAGTGTCCATGAAACTATCTCATCCATCTTTACAACAATTCTTTTTGCTAATGTGTGTATATGTTTAGGAGAGAAAAAAAAGTTGGACATCGCTTCAACTTTTTCACAAGCATCGAGGCAAATGCTACTGAAAAATCTTGTGCAACTGACTTTGCACGAATCCAACATTTTTCATCCTTATGGCATATGTAAAACATCCATTCTCACGAAAAAATATAGGTAATAAAAAATTGAGTGTGTATACATATGGACCTGGCTGTTATTGGGGCAAGATATTAGAGTATCTGTGGATACAATTCATGCATATGTATTTCTCTACGAGTTCGATATGTGCTCAATGAACCAATTTAGAAGTCTGAAATGGATAACGAAGTGATTCATAAAACAGTCCTGACCACATCTCTTTTTTGTTATATGTTTCAGATTATGATTTGTATAGTTCATCTTTCCCTTTGTATATCAAGGTCACAATTTTTATACTGAGCTTTACGTAAACTGCTTTTGTAGTTAGCATTTGTGCATTCTAAAAAGAAGAAATGGCAGTAGTTTTATTTTTTTATTTTTTTCCGATTCTAGTCAGCTAATTTTTTAGATTTTAATTTCTTCTCAAATGTTTTTAATTATAAATTTTCAACTTCTGTTTTGTTATGAATGGTCAGGTTTTCTTTATTATTTTAACATTGGTTAAACAAAACATTTTAAATTTCAACAATTATTCCCTTGTTACATAAAATTTGAAACTAGTTTCGTCATTAGTTTGATGGCCAATGCAAGATATAATTCAAGATTGTTTTCTAACGTAAATATTTAGAGTAACTTTGGTATCACTCTCAAATTTTTGTTAGTTGCACAAAATTGCTCTGAATGTCTAATGTTCGGTTATTCATGCAAGTTTGGCTCCTGTGTCCTGATTGTATGTATTTTTGTGATGCATACATTGAACTGAAGTGTCCACATTTAAATAACTTCTTATATGAATAGCAGATTTGTTTCTTATATATTATTCTTCTAGTCCTCTACAATAATTTGAATTAGGTATATATAATTTGACTTGTCATCTTTATGCAATTTACCATGGTTTATCAATGCATTCATGACTTGTGAGAACATGATTGTAAAAAACAAATATGCATAATATTACAATGTATTTTGTACCATAAATATTGAAGGAGTGCTATATCATGCAAAACTAATAAGGCTGTTCCTTCCTTTAAAGTTTATTGTATTTCATTTTTTTGTCAGACGATGATTAATATGTATTGATCATTACTTCTGAATGTTACATTGATGAATTTGGTTAAAGTAATGTATCATTCTTTTTTGAAAACTTACAAAGAATGCATTTGAAAACAAATTGACCTTGAGTTGTGCCAGTAATACTGTCTGTAGAGAAATTAGTAAGTTTTATGCCACGATAAAGCCTATTATTTTAATAATGCATTGGGTCTTCATGTAACACCCAGAGGGGAAAAAACTGCAGATGATGTTATAAATGTTGTACAAGTTTTAAAATTGCATGTATTTTCAAATTTCAGTTTAATAGTTACTTAATTTCAAGTATGTGTGACCAAACGCTGTTCCTCATACGGGGTGTTTTACTCGGGTTTTCTCTTATAAAAAATCTAAGTACCAGTTACAGGGTGTAATAAAATTTGATGTATAAGAAGCAAGCAGAAGTCATTATAGGGGGGCTGGCAAAATCGTTTGTCTAGTCCATGAATAGGTATTAGGATGGCCCTTATTTTTCAACTTTTTAAAGGTTTAGTCCCCCCCCCCCCCATCTTGTTTCAATCAACAATTAAAAACGAGCTGTGTACAAAATTTTATCTCAATTGCACAGCTGCTAGCCTCTCAAACTCCTTGAAGTGGGAACATAATACGTAATGTTAATTCTGCTTAAAAGTGATGTACTCTTAACTATCTTGACCATTTTCTTTTTTCTTCTTAGAGAAATTTATGATGTCATATTCAGGCAACCCTAGTAATTGTTTAAAAACATTCTGAATCCAATTTCCCAAGAAATATTTCTCTGGCAAAGATCTGTGAAACAAATCATTGCTGAAGACTAAAAATTACCCAACTGCTATTAAATCCTCTTTTAGGAAAAAGTAATGTGCAATGTTTATTCGTTCACGTTATGTTTCGATTCTGTAAATAAAAATGTTTCTCTTATGGAAGTTATGTGCATTATTTTTAAAAAAATTAATATTTCTCAAATTTTTTGTTATTTCAAGTATTTTTTTAATTGGAAACAATTTTTTGGGGGGAAATTGGATTCAGCATGTTTTTAAACACTTGCTAAGGTTGCCTGAATGTGTCCTCATAAATTTCTCTAAGAAAATAGTTGAGATAAGGAAGTCTACTGCTTTTGAACGGAATTGATCATTGTGTATATGGAATTAACATAACTTATTATATTCAAACTTCAATGCATTTGAGAGTCACCTAGCAGTTGTCTGATTGAGCTAAAATTTTGCACAGATCTTTTATTTATTTATTTATTTTTGATTGAAACAGGATTTGGGGGGGGGGGGGGGGACAGTAAAAAATTATCGTAAATTTTTTTTTTTTCGTTTGAAAATTACTTATAGCTAGAGGTCACCCCTAACAGGTATACAGGTATGCATTTGCATCTCATGGAACTTAAAAATCTCAGGTGACCACCACCATGGTGACTAGAAAATTGATCATTCTGCCTAAAATTTTCCATGTTTTGTTGCTAGAGTCTGAGGACAATACATTTTTTTTAAGATTTATATCTGGATATCTACTAACAAGGGGCGTGGGAAGGGGATCACTCTGTTCTAGAACATTAATTTGGACCTGTTTTTCTCTACAAAACATTTTTGTAATTTGTCAAGCCCTAGCATCTGGATGTTTCTGAATGCCAACCATACAGGCCCATTGGTGAGGGCCCTGGCTTTAAAAAATACAATAGAAATGGATAAACAAAGTGAAATGTATATACACTCATATATTGAGTATATGTTCTTTGCCCCCACCCCAGAAAAGGTTAGGTTGAAATGATGGGCCTGCAGGCACGTGCATTGAGACAGTTTTCTTCTATTGTGACAGTCCTGATATTCATTTGTGTTTGAATTTGATTACTTGTTCACGCTTAAAATCAATTACCTTAGTTTGGTTTAAAAAAAAAACAGCATACTTGAGTCAATGCTCGGGGTAAAATTTGCATTTACTGTGCACATGTAACTAAACAAGTCCAGAAAGGTGGAGACTGAATTTTATGTGGTTATTGTGGCATTTTTTCAGAGCCACTTTATTTTTGATGCTAACATTTAAACAATATATTCAGTGACAATTTAAAAATATTTTACCTTAGTCACAGGATGGTGGAGCCCATAATTCCTTTTTTTTGCAAGCCAATCCCCCCCCCCCCATCTCAGAGTCAGGTTCTGCAGATAGGATTGTAGAGAAATGTAGTGAACACTTGAGAAGAGTGACAGAAAGCATCTTTTGTTTGAATAATGCATGCGTATGATTGACATTTTAGTTTAGAATCACCTATATATATGCACATTCCCAAGCAAGGATTGTGCCAGCCATTCCCAATGCTGCTGTGGGGTCATGTGGGTATCGTGCTGGACTCTCATGGTGAGGATTCAGGTTTGAACCCTGTTGACACCCAAGTGGTGGTTGGCTGAAATTAGTTTTCTGCAGTTTTTCTACTTTGAGGTGTGAATGTAAGCCGTTCTCACATTTGAAAAAGTCTCTCTGCAGGGAGCAGGCCGACCTACATCACAGTGCTTACATAACATGAAAGTTCAAGCACATTTATCATCTTTACTTCAAAATGTGGAACACAGGTGGCATCACAAGGAAGAACATGAAAAAAGCACAAACTCTTAACAGCATAAATATGTTAGGATCATGCATATACATACACTCACACAACACATTCTGAAATGTACCGATTTGTTAAAAATTCTGCAGAGGAATGTGTATGAAGTGCATGTACACATAAGCTTAAGTAGTAGTAGCTATCCCCCAATGATGTCTACATGCTTCTTTTATACAGATATATTTCTACATCAAATTCCATCACAACATGACAAACAGTCTGATTTTTATAAGCCGAAATCTAGCCTGGAGCAAGTAAGTCTCTTATAAGTTATCTAAATAAAGTTTCTCTTTCAGAGTTGAAAAACAAATTCCACGTGAAGTTTCTGTAGACGCCTTGTTTTGTAGGTGTGATTGTTATCCAAATACTTGGTGCTTGTGTATCGTAACGTCTCATGTAATACAGATATTTTTCATTTATTTACACTCTTATACATACTCTTGTGTTGAACTCATTTGTGCTAAATGTGCAAAAAATAATTATTATAATTCGCTATGTGCTGGCTACAGGAATGTTCGACTGAACTTACATCTACCATATGCGAGAATACATATTTTACTAGGTTCTGTGATTCATTTTTCATGTAGGATGTGCAGGTTTTATTTACTCCCGTTGTTCCTTGTATAGCATGCTTTAATGTAAAATCAAGCCAAAGAATGTAATGTATTTTAATGATGTATACTTTAAGAAATATGAAAACATCATGCTGCTCATTAGTTGAGCTGGCTGAAATTTTGTGATAATAGCTTTCCTGTGCCTTTCGAGTATTACATGTTGTGTCAAGCTTTCTCTCCCACTCCTCCTTTCATATATGGAAGAGAAGGGGGGTTTGTATGTTGTGCATGTTGGTGTCAGATGGTAAAACATATCTCGATTTTTCTTTCGTGATGCATATGTTAAGCTTCATTTATCGATCTGTAGATTGCTTTTTTGTGTTGATTTATTTTGGTTACAAATGTTTTCGTATTTGTGCTAGAATTTGTTTTGATTTGAAACTTGGTGCTCAGTTTTATGTATTCGTCTCTTTTTTCTTCTTTTTTTTTTTTGATAGAATTTACTTGCGTTGATATTTTCTTCATTTCTTTGGTATACAATTCCTGTACAAATAGTATGCTCCAATTATTGCTATAACACTATTTAATGTGATTTTTTTCCTTCATTAGAAGTCCACATTAGCCAATGTGTTACGACTAAAAAAGACTGAATGCAGAAATTTTATGCTTTAAACTTTGGTTTTGTGGTGAGAGGATCAAGATTTGTGAACTGGTCATTTACCATTGGCTGATTGAGTGACCGGAATGTTGAAAATTAAAAGAACTTTCAGCACATTGGTAATAACTTTAAAAACTGTAAATAGACGTTTAACAGAAAATTTTAAATTTAAAAGTATAATGGGAATTTTTTTTCCATCTTTATTCCCATATATGCCTCATCTTCGCATTTTAGCTAATTGCCATGATATTTTTGATGTGCTCTTCCTTATATAGATGCTTCAAGTCAACAATTCTTTGAATTTTTCAATTTTAATGTGGAGGATAAGATGCAGCATGTGTACTGTAACTGCAGTAAAGAATGTGAAATACAAAAAGTGTAAAGCTGATAGATAAAGAAACTTGGGATAAATCTTTTCGATTGCTCAATGGGTTCTTGGGTAACCGCTAGACCAAAATCCCTCTCGAGTTTGTGGAAAAAGATAAAAATAGAATATCCAATGTTTCATCAAATGGCACACTGCATCCTGATTGCTCATCTTGGAAATTCAAAGCATGGGTGCTTACCCAAAAAAGCATCCATTCCACTTGGAGCATCTATATAAGGGAGAGCACATCAAAAATGTCATGCCAATTACTTTTGGTAGCTAAAATAGTGAAGATGAAATGTCTATGAGAATGAAGATGGAAAAAAGTTAAATTATATTTTTTAAATTTAAAATTGTATTTTAATTCAGTTTCATTTTCTGTTAAACGTCTAGATACATTACTTTTATTCTAAATGTTATTGATAAAATAATAAGTTTTTTAAATAATTAAGTGTAAAACTTTTTTTTCCTTTTTGATGTTAGTCACCAAGCAGCTCTATCTGCATTTTGCCTCCTCAGGGCAAAAGGCTTACATCCCCCACAGGACAGAGCATGCCAGACATGACTAAGCTGTGCATGAGCCACAGCTTAGTCATGTCTGGTCTTACAGTCACTAGTCAGCCAATGGTAAGTGACCAATTTACAAATATTGATTCCCTCGCCACAAAAACCAAAGTTTGAGGGGAATAATCATCATCTTCAGAATTATTCAGGCCAAGCAAACAGGGAAATGACTTTTACCCAAGGACAAAAAGTTTTTCTTTTTTTTTCATTGCATAATACAATTGGAGCAGTTCAAAAATCAAATACATAAAGTTTCTGTATATGTTTTGTTTTTCACTGATGCCTCCATTTCGAATAGCAGTGTCTCTACTGAGCATCTAAGAGATGGCAGGGTTTTCAGTGTTGCCAACCTTTCACATTGCATTAGTATTTTTGAAATTAGTTATAGTAGAGAGAGTCATGGCACAAGTATATATATCTTATCTGCACCATTTGTTTCAAATTAGGCTGTATATTGAGGCACGAAAGTAATTAATGTGGCTGGGTAAGTAAGAATGTGTCACATTAAAGTGCTGATGCATGAGAAATGTTGAAATGTACAATATTAATTAGATTATGACTCAGTTTTCTCTCCCATGTAAAAGGATGCCCAAAGTATTTTAGAGATTTGTGAACTCTACCGTTCTTTTTCTACTATGAGGCAATGCTCAAATTTTTTAGTTCAAGACTGAATGAGATGTGATTGATTTTCCATTTTAGAGGCAGCTGCGCTTTGATGTACACTTGCCAATTTTGTGGAGTAATAACTACATCTCATAAGCTTTATTTTTTTGGATGGGTCAGCGTTGTGTTTTTCGGCCATAACACATAATTATTTGTTGAGCAGTTTTTCGAGTTTTATTGATTTCATGTTCTTAAATTTATGTAATTTTTTTTACCTTCTGAATGTGTTTTTCAAGCTATAGAGATGTATGTATACGATCTGATTATAGAAATGCTGTTATGAATATTATTTGGCGTACATATATTATGTGTGTGACTGTGTGCAAAATTGTGTGAAATAGCATATATGTTCTCAATGTACATAGAAAATGCATGAGTATTATATCTTCCCCCCCCCCCCCTTTATTACTATAAATGTGTGTATGAGCGTGTACACGAACTGTAAGCATCTTCATTCCTGGTGCGTGAAGTGCCTTTTTTGCGAATCAGATATTGTTTGTTACACATCATTTGTATTGGGTATTATAAGAATTAAATGATTCGTTTTGAATACATTATGAAATTCTGACTGTGGTTGACTTCAGTTGTTTATGTGTGTGTGTGTGTGTGTGTTATAGATTATTTTTGAGATTTTCAACTGAATTCACCCTTGGAAATATTTTTCCACAGATAACAGCACAATACAAAAATTTTTTATTGCTCATTTCTGATTTGCTAGAGCAGGAGGTTTTCAATGTAAAAGCTCTTAAAAACCCCCCAGTTGAAACCTATGCCCTAGAGCAGCGATTCTCAACCTTTGACTCGCGTAGCCCTTTTCAGCACATAATTTTTATATCGAAGCCCTGTTTGACTCGAGTAGCCTTTTTTGTATATAATTTTTATGGCGGAACCCTGTAGGCCTCTTTTTTTTTCATTTATCTATCAAATTTACTTATTTATTTTATTTTCCTTGATTCGTTTGGAGCCCCTGGGAAGTGCACACGGAGCACCAGTTGAGAACCGCTGCCCTAGAGCACTGTTTTTCAAGCTGTATAAGAGCATTATAGCTGTGCCACCACAAGAAATTTTAATGGAAATTAAATTATTTTCTACAGAAGGTCAAAACAAGGTGAAATTTTTGTAACTGAGTCTTTTTCAACCTTTTTCAGCCTGTGGGCCCCTTTCGACTATATGGCTCCCAGTCTTATCAAGTACCCCCCCCCCCCCCCATCCCGCCCATACTCTCATCTGAGACTTATTGAATTGAATTCAGTCAGACATAAATTTATAATGAACAAAATTTTGAAATTTGTAAATACAGTCAATCTTTTGAACCCTAGGCCAAGCACTGATCCACTTTTCATCCAACCCAATAGGAGAATTGTATAGGAAAAATAAGCACCTGTAAAATACAGAACGATCCAAAAATGAACCTACGTAATAAATCAATCCTCCCGATCCAATGGGATCTCACCCTGGATCCGTGCCTACCCTAGGCTAGAGTTCAGTGAGCTTCCTTCATGTGGGGTTCTATGCATGACAGTCTCAATATCATGGGTGCCCAGGCAGAGTGATGTTATGGGGCCCCATACTTAGCTGGGTAACAGTTTACATATTTGTATTCTGCATGCAAAAATCATAGCACCAGATCTCATCATGTAGGCCCTGTGGACATGAAGCCCCAGGATTCACAGGACACATGGGTTAATGTTGCCCTGGTACCACAACGACAGTTCTGCTAGATTCTGAAAGTTGTCACATTTCTGCTCATTATGTTTCACGTGGAAGCTTATTTCTTCATAGTTGTTTGTGGCCCCCTTCAACACTTGCCGTGGCTCCCTAAGAACATCCTAGGACTGCAAGGGGGTCATATGACCCCACGTTGAGAAACACTGCTGTAAGTGTACAAATCAAAATTATGACTCTCATGTAATATTCATTAAAAGACCAAAAACATGTTGGGCAGAGGTTTTCAAACAGTGTGCCGCCATTCTTTGTTTGTAGTGCCCCTCACAAAGGTTTTTCGAAGAGATTTATTTTTAAACTGCTCTGGGGAACCATGGATACTTTTGATTGGGGTAAGGGTCACACAGTGGGTGGAAAAGTTTGAGAACCCCTGACAAAATACTTTTGTACCTTGAGTTTAGTAAATCTCTTGAAAAATTTGAAATAGTTTCAATAATATTGCCTTCTAGTTGATGTTTTTTGAGTGCAAGAGATTAGAAATGCATAACCTTACCACTGAATGTTGTTTCAGCTTATTGTCTCTCTGACTGATATTTTAAGTAGGCACTCTTTTAGTAACAAAGTTGTGTACTTGTTTTTGTTGTGTTTCTTCTCAGCATCGCAAGTTTAGTAAGCTATATTTAGTCATTATAAATAACATTCTACTGATAAATCATATCAAATGCTCATTCACACCAAGCACTATGAATACAGTGGACTTGGTTCGATTCTCGTCAGAAACTAGTGCACACTTTATGAGTTCACCTCGGCATAATATCCAGAATAAAGTCTCTCATATAATTGGGTTGAGAAAAAATCAAATCCATCTTAATCTCGCTAGAGTTACTAATATTTTTCACAAATGGTGGAACATCATGTACCTTGAAATTTTTTTTAGTTTACATTGGAATACTTAACTTACACTAATTCTTAACTCTTCTTCTTTTGCTTTCAAATCCAATTTACATTTAAATTTTAGTTATATACTTTCTCTCCTACAAAAACTTCAGCTCTCCCCTTTCTTCTCTTCCATCCACCTTTTCGTTATTTCCTTGTCAAATTTGTTGGAAAAAATAGTTTACAGTGTGTTGGGATGCATCCAACAAAAACCTTTACCAAGTGAATTTCCTTAGGAAGAAAGGTGAGAAAATATTTTATTGTACATCAGTTCCCGACTTCGTGGCGCGGATGCGAGTCTGCCCCCCATTTGAAAAGTCTCTCCAAAGAGAGAGCAGGCAGACCTTCAATATGATACTCAACATGAAAATTCAAGCGTGTATCATCTTCACTTCAAAATATGGAAGACAGATGGTGGCACCAGCAAGAACACAAAACAAACACAACTCTGAAAACATTAATACATTAGGAAACAGTTATTTTCCGGATATGATGCTGAGGCAAACTCGGAAAGAAAAGTCATCTCGTCTCCGCCGGGACTCAAACCCAGGCCCTCTTGCATACCGGGCAAGCATGCTACCATCTACACCACTAGAGACATGATCCTGCCTTCCATATTTCACGCCCTGTGGCATGAGGCGCTGAAGTAGAGGCATTAGTAGCCTCTCTTAACTTCAGGAAATGGCCCCCGGGTGGGACGGTTTAGAGTGAGATATGCCCACCCTCAGCATCATATCTAGGTGAGATATGCCCACCCTCAGCATCATATCTAGGTGAGATATGCCCACCCTCAGCATCATATCTAGGTGAGATATGCCCACGCTCAGCAGTTCGCCTCAGCATCATATCCGGAAAATAACTGTTTTCTTGATATCTCGGGCTGAGAAAAAAAAAAAGCCATATATCTCACTTTAATACATTAGGCCCATAAATGTACGCACAACACGTTCCAGCATGTATCAGTTTGTTAGAAATTCTGCAAAGGAATGTATATGAGATGCATGTATATGGTTAAGTAGCAGTAGTAAGGACAGATATAGCAAATAATTGACATTACGGATGTTGTATCTCTAGTGTCAGATGCAAGATATCCTCTTTCAGAAGACAAACAATTTTAAATTTTTTTTTGTGGATTGTAAACCTTTTTTCCAAGTCTATCTTTTTCAGTGTTAGTTTTTATGCTTTCACTTTTGACCATGGCTCTCAATTAACTTCTTAAATTAAAGAACCCCGATGGAGAAGATGAGGATTATATACACTGGTGAAATAAATTAAGAGAATTTGCATGTTTTATCGAATTTCATGAAAAGAACCGAACTGAATGTAAAACCACTGCTTCTAGACAAAAATGCAAATCTTGTACGTCAAATACGTATGCGTACACGTGTGTGTAGGCGGAGCCAGTAGAGAAACAGGCTTTATAAGCGCGCGTAAGTTAAGGCGCATTTCGTTCGCTAGTACACCTCGGCGAATTTCTTGGTGTTATTTTGCAGCAATCGGTTAATTTCAAATTGTAACAATAAAAATGAGTAACCACCAACGTTTAGATGATGGAATGAGGTGGCGAATTGTGGGGAGGCTAGAAGCAGGCCAATCTCAAGTCCAGATTTGTAGAGAGTTCAATTTAACGCCCAGCGTCGTGTGTAAATTATGGAAACAGTTCCAGGATACCGGATCCATCGAGAGAAAGCCTGGGCAAAGTCGTCCAAGAGCCACGACGGCCAGAGAAGATCGCCATTTGTCGATTATAGCGAGGCGTAACAGGAGTGCTACAGCTTCTCAACTCTCTCGTGACTTGTATGCAGCCACAGGAATCCGTGTATGAAGGGTGACTGTTTCCAAAAGACTTCATGAGAGAGGGTTGTTTGCAAGACCTGCTGTTTGCGTCCCGCTCACTTCTACGGACAGGAGAGTCCGTTTATCATGGTGCAGAGAGCATAGAGATTGGAGTATGGATCAATGGGCGACCGTTCTCTTCACTGATGAGTCCCGGTTCAGCCTAAGCACCGATTCTCGCGCTAAATTCATATGGAGAGAACCAGGGACCCGCTACCTACCCTCCAATGTCCGCGAAATCGACCATTATGGCGGAGGAGGTTTAATGGTCTGGGCAGGCATCATGTTGGATGGCCGCACACCTCTCCATGTCTTTGAAAGAGGCACTGTGACTAGTGTGAGGTCTTGGAGCCCTATCTTCGCCTTTTCAGGGGTGCAGTTGGCCCCGAGTTCATTTTAATGGACGATAACGCGAGGCCACATAGAGCTCTTCTGCTCGACGATTTTCTAGAGAGAGAGGATATTCGCCGGATGGATTGGCCAGCCAGATCTCCAGGTTTCGCCGCTGTGGTGGTCGAGTGGTTATAGTGGCAGACTCGCGATGCGAGGATCCGGGTTCGAACCCCACAGTGGTGGTCGGCTGAAGTTGGTTTTCTGTGGTTCCCAACTTCAAGGCGCGAATGCGAGCCGATCTCCCCATTAAAAAGTCTCGCCACAGAGAGCAACAGGCCTACAAACAGTACAAATATTCAATCATTACACTTCACTCACAATTTGAAGTATAGATGGCAGCACTGAAATATCATACACAACACTAGCTACACACTCAGACTGTTAGGTGCACTCACTTTGTTCCATACTCTGCCACGAAGCTGGACTGGAACAGATCTCGGCAACGGGATAAGTCCGGTGGCAGAGACCCTGGCGTTCATTCATTCAGCCAGATCTCCAGACCTTAACCCTATAGAGCATGTCTGGGACGCTCTGGGGAGGACAATTGCAACTCGCAACCCTCCTCCGGGAACCATCCAGGGAATGAAAACAGCGTTGCTGAACGAGTGGGACCAATTGCCACAGGAAATGATAAACTGCCTTATTTCAAGTATGAAATCACGCTGCGAGACCTGTATATCTGTAAGAGGGGACCATACCCCCCATTAACCCATTTTTTTGTTTATTCTGCAACCGCTGTTTCATACCTTCCGACTCCAACGAGTGTTACGCACGATCATGCGTGCGTATTACAATTATTGAATGGTTATTTGTTTTGTATTGTATCAATGTATGTACATATCAAATTTCATTAAAATCGGTACAGTAGTTTGATTATCGACCAAGTCTGCACATTCTCTTAATTTCTTACACCAGTGTAGTACCCAGTACTTCACACCCACAATCAACGGGAAAATTCATATATTTAAATATGAAAATTCATAAAAAATTATGAGGTTTCTTCAGTGACAATTTTCCAGAAACATAAGGAGTTTTGTAGACTTTATTGTAACAACTTCGAAACGAATATTTTTTTTTTTCATTTAATTTATTTTTTTGAAGTTTTAAATTATTAATAGGTTTTAAAATGCTGGATTCCATGTCAAACCGATACAGATGCTTCACGCGCAGATCTTATTACTTTCATTTCTCATACAATAGGCCAGCGGTTTCCAACATTTTTTGACTCGCGGAGCCGTTTTAAGTAAAAAATTCTATGGCGGAGCCCCGTAGGCCAATTTTTTAATTATTCATCATAGTTGCTGATTTATTTTTACTATTTAAAAATATTTATAATTATTTTTTTTAGTTTTACTGGTTGTTTTTTTTTTTCCGCGAGCGGCCGCGGAGCACCGGTTGAGAACCGCTGCAATAGGCAATAAATATTGAGTAGTAATGATTGTCCACTGATTCCATTGCATTCATCCATTCCGAAAAAATAGAATAGAAAAATTCACTCCATATAATCGATTTTTTGAAATATAAATCAACATCTCACACGCACACGTTCATTTCCGAACTCTATGAAAACGAACCGATGGTAGACACTGCAACTCATTTTACTCGTTTCACCACACACACAGGCGCGTTTTCTTAAAAATTAACCTTTTCGTACTTCTTAATGTCCGTTTCATGTATGTATTTAAAACTCCCCAACAGTAATTTTATTTTCCTTGGAGATAATTATCTACAATGAAAATTAGCGAAATTATACTAGCATGAAGGGGACGATATAATTTCGTCGCCCCTTCCCTCATGCTAGAAGCGTGAATATGTAATGTCCTTTGAAAAAAGAGAACGCGGGGGAAATGACGTTTGAATATTTACCTTACCTATGTTAATTTATAGAAGTTATTCTCCTAAAATGTGTTTTATACCAGTGGTTCTCAACCTTTTTTTGTCCATGGCCCCCTTTCACCCATTTTTCATTCCTGTGGCCCCCCCTGCGAACATGAATAATTTTCTACTCCCCCTTCTTTCCCCCCCCCCCCGTTTTCCCATTAGAAGATAGTTATTCAAAAATTGTCGGAAGTATAAATATGTTTGAATTTAATTTAATTAATTTTTAATTTATGAAAATAATGAAAAAGCAAAACAAACACATAATAGAATACAGTAAAAAATAAAATAAATTATTTTCAATCAATGCAAACTCTGCGCTTGAAGACGGCACAATGTCATCAAGTTACTGTACTGGATGAAATTTTGTATCATTTCCAAATTAGTTTTTTTTGTGTGTAAATGGTTATTGTTTCATTGAGAAATGTCAGTTGTAGCTTCCAAAATACGCATTCTTATAATGATAAAAATCGCAAAAAGTGGTAGCAAGCAGTTTTATTAATTTTATTCTCTTCATGAGCGGATAGAAGTAGTAATGAGGGAGCAGCCACACAAATGAATCACAATTGAAAAGTTCAACATTTCACATCGTTAATACATGCATCGAGGATATAGGTTCATGTTGTAGTCCTACTATGAATTCAAAAAAATGAACTAAAATACGTGTGTAAATTTTTTAAATATTTGTTTGAAATATTCATTCCAGAGAAATCATGTACACAGTGACAAAACTGTTCGTGTGAACATAATAAAGATTCATTATCAGGATTTCAAGCCCATCGGAAAATATAAATAATAAGATTTTCAAATAAGAAAATTATCAGTTTGTTGACTTCAATTTTGATACGGTTAAAATCTGATATTTCATTGGATGACAAGCTACCTGCAAGTGGCTTTTCGGTTCATAATGTGAACGCTCTCTCGCAGGCAGACGAAGCAACGTTCAAGTTGGCTTAAACACAGGGCAATATTTTGCATAACAGCCCGTACTATATTTAATATACAGGGCGCATAGGTAACGGGGCATATGACATTTTACTGGCGAACCATTGGTTCTAGAAGCATACTTCCAGTTGGAAAAAGTACCCAAATAATGTGTAGTACTCAGATATTTGATTCATGTTGCCGGGGGTTACATGGTTATTAAAATAAAAATGTTAACTCTTTATGCGGACACCCTGTGCCCCAAAACCCAATGTGAAAGTTGTTTCCCGGTCTCCAACAAAAAAATTCAATGTTTCTAAGTGCAATATTCACTGAGATATTCGAAGAAAGTTGGGAAAAAAAAAAAACCAGCATTACATACAGGGAAACCATTTTATCCGTTGCTGTTTTTCATAAATTTCCTCAATTTTTCGAATTCGCATATCTCGGTGAATATTGCACTTAGAAACGTGAAATTATCTTAGTTGGCATCGGGAAAGACAAAGCAACAACGTCTTAATTGGGTTCTTTGGCACACGGGGACGGTATAAAAAGTTTTTTTTACTTTATAACTATACAACCCCTTACAACATGAATGACATATCTGAGTTGGACACGTGATTTGGATACTTTTTCTAGTTGGGTATGTCTCTAAGACTAACGGCTCGCCAGTAAAGTGCCAAACGCCCTGTTACCCATGAGGCGGCATATACACGTAAAAAAATAGTTTGGGACGAAATAAAGTCGACTCTCGTTTTAACGAATACCGTTATAACGGGAAAAAATATCGTTTTAACGAAAACTTTTCTAATCCCCGGGTAAGTTTACATAGGAACAATATAAAAATCTGGAATTCCTTTGTAACGAAATTTCGTTTTTACGAAGTGATTTCTCCGGTATCTTGGAGTTCATTATAATGGGGTTTGACTGTATTCAAACCCCCCCCCCAAAAAAAAATCTGACATTTTTGCACTAAAGTAATTGAACTTCGGCAATTTGATCTGAAACCAGTCCTTTTTATAATGATTATGTCGTTTTTACTTTTATAAATTTAGGAAGGAAACAAAAGGAAGAAAGGTAGGGGAGAAAAAAAAGAAAAATGACCAAGAGGGGCTCGGTTGTGAGTAAATGTCTCGAAATTCCACTTGTGCGCAAGGAGATTCGTGTCTCACTCTCAGTTTTATGACAAAATTTCACATTTATGAGACGTATCACTACGGGCACGAGATTAATCTCTATATATATAGCTTTCAATATTAAAATATTTCATTTATACAAGCACAATTTCAATTTTTTGACATTTTCATTTTGATTCGAACTCCAAATCTTTGGCATTTAGACATTTACAACTATCAAATCCAAGCAGTTTTTGCAGATTGTGAAAACGCGTCGCTGAATTGGTTTTGCATGCGTATTATCAACACTAAAAACCATAAATTTTAGGTTGACAGATACAAAGAGATGAATTCAGCCGGTTACGGACATTTCAAAGTGAAGACTTACGTGAGAATTTATTGCACTTTTCTGAGAAATCAGCAGATGCAGTGAGTCTCAAATAAACGGATTTAAATTGCTTTAAATGTGGTCATACGCCCTTTAAGAATTTTTTTTGTAATGTCCACAGCATTGTTCTTGCAGGATAGGAAAATTGCATTGAAATTATTTGGGATGTTGCAAGGCCTGTAGTAGGCGCCTATCGACATTTCGTACTGATGAATGTCTGATCAACTTGTAAAAATTGAGATTATATATATTATATCTCAACAAGGCTATGACCACAGTGTCAAGGGACGCTGTTTAGAGCGCATGGACGCTAGTATTCATCTTCGGATGGAATCAAGAACTTTCGGAAGATTATGATGTAGATTTTATAGTTGATTTTTTTTCCTCCGTATATTATGATCCGTCCATTGACGAACATTGATTATGTGTGAATTTATATGTGCAATCTATATGTAATATTTTTATTTATTATCCTGAAGATATCTAATAAAATTTCCAGACATACCCCTCCTCCGGTAACGCTTCGATATCTCAATGAGATGGGAAGCGGGGTGTGTTTGGTTTTCAAAGGTCAAAGGCCAGCAGCAGGCTTAAGTAGTAGGTCAGTTAATTAATAGGAATCATTGCAGTATCGATTAAAAAACTTTAAAGGTGTAGTGTCAATCTTGGAGGAAGTCCCAATACATTATCTTCTTGGATTGCATATAGACACCAATCAGCAAACCAAATGACGTTAAGACCGTCTTAAATATGTTTAAAATTACGTTTTTCCTGTTAAATTGAAAGGAATGGCGTATGAATACTTGCGATTGAAACAACAGTAATTTTATGCAATTACAGTTTCTTGAGTTATACAGCAATGTAGTTTTAAAAAATTAAATTTCGTGGGTATTTTTTCTCATGCATGATTTGGTCTCTTGGAGTTCGTTTTCGTTATAACTGAATTTGACTTTATTTGTTTTCAGCAAAGGCAATGAATTGGCACCTCCCTCGAAATTCATAAAAAAATACCCCAGAGCAATCATTCTTTATTGGATTTTTATAAATATATTCCCCATCAGACCACTGCTGTAGATAGCTGTGTGCTAAACTAGATGGCTATCCGTCTGTAATTGTATGAAAACGATGGGTTTTTTTACAAGCTTTCATTTTTCACTCATCGACTTCTTGGATTGCATTTACTACCAGCAATCGAAAGAATGTCAATGAATGGTCAACAAATCTTTGTCTGCTTTATGGCAGCCCTCTTTGAATGAAAAGTCTTCGAACACACAATTTTCTGTTTTTACAGTTACTCCATTTTGCTTAAACCTCTTCTATAGTTTGTGTCAGGGTCTACTGTCACCCCCAAGTCGTATAGCCACCGAGATTACATGAACCATTTTTTTTATTTCCTTCCTCATGTTAATGTTATTTGAATAGGGGAAAATTTATGAAAAAGATATTCTATATATATGATATTCTATGCATTTTGTTTGCAATTAAATTTTTTTAATCAGTGACTAAAAAAATTTAATTTCATAAACTTCTTCGTGGCCCCCGTATCAGTAGCCGTGGCTCCCCTTTTGCGAGATTTTCATCCGTGGCCCCCCTGGAATTCCCTAGGGCCCACCTGGGGCCATATGGCCCCCGGTTGAGAACCACTGTTTTATACAAATACAAATACAACGCCACAACAGGCAAAATGCCCAACGAGGTGGCTGATAAAAAGATGCCCATAAAAATATGGTTGTCATATGTTTCAAAAATACAGCAACCCAATTAAAAATGCAATTAACACAAATTACAAACAATATATACACATGATAAAATATTATACAATGCCCATAAAGAATACTTATGGTTGTCTTATTCTAAGAATGGATAGCTTCTCGATTTACCCCAACATGTTTATCGTATTTCTTTTTAAACGTGTCAATTGTGTTACAATTTACTACCTCCGGGGGTAAGCTATTCCATTTATTAACAACCCTATTGGAGAAAAATTCCCTGCGACACCATAACCTTGCATTGTCCCTCACCAATCGATACTGGTGTCCCCTTGTAAAAGCAGTCGATTGGCGGTGTACTAAAAGTTCATGGTCCATCCTATCCATCCCATTGAAAATTTTGAACACTTCGATCATATCTCCTCGACACCTGCGTTCATCCAATGTAAACATATTCAAGAAATGAAGTCTTTCTTCATAACTCAAGCCCCGTGTGCCAATAAGGACACGCGTAGCTCTTCTCTGCACCCCTTCAACCAAGTCTATGTCCCTCTGTAGGTATGGTCTCCAAAACCTTACAGCATACTCCAGTCCAGGACGAACTAAGCCTCGAAAAAGCGGAAGAATGACTTTAGGAGAACGCGAAGAGACCTTTTTGAAAATGAGACCAAGCATTCTATTCGATTTTTTGACAACCGCTGAACAATGTTCAGAAAACTTAAGTCGCTCGTCAATGAGAATTCCCAAATCGGTGACTCTAGTTGCATCCGGGATAGTGACACCATTCAACTCGTAAGAGAACCGTGGGTTGTTCGAACCAAAATGAGCGACCATGCACTTATCTACGCTAAACGTCATGCTCCATTCATTTGCCCATGCTGCAATCTTGTTTAAGTTGGTCTGGAACAACTCCCTATCGCTTTCATTTCCGATTACCCCCATTAGCTTCACATCATCTGCGAATTTGCTAGTAATTCCATCGATACCCTAATCGAGTTTGTCGATAAAAAGTGAAAAAAGTATGGGGCCAAGGACACTTCCCTGAGGAACTCCACTTGTGACGTCTGTCCAACCAGAGAATTCCCCGTTCACCATAACTCGTTGCGACCTATCTCTTAACCACGATTCTATCCAATTCAGCAAGTTGCCCCCTATTCCAATCTCGTGTAAACGCTTCAAGAGTTTGCCATGTTGGACCCGATCGAATGCCTTCTGGAAATCAAGGTAAACAACGTCGACATTTTTGCTCTTACCCAAAGCCTTAGTCACGTAATCATAGAAGCAAAGGAGGTTAGTTACACATGACTTCCCCTTCCTGAACCCATGCTGATTATCCGACAATACATTATTCTCGTCTATCCACTTCACAAACTGCCTTTTGATGATAATTTCCAAAATTTTCGAGAGGGAGCTCGTCAAACTCACTGGACGATAATTAGACACCACTTCTCTACTACCCTTCTTAAATATCGGAACAACGTTAGCCAGTTTCCAATCTCTCGGGACGATACCCTCAGCAACACTACTCCTGTATATCTGTGCGACTGGCCCCAACAATTCATTAGCACCTTCCCTGAGAACCCTGGGATAGATATCATCTGGTCCTGGTGCTTTGCTTGCACATACATTTCTTAGAAGATTTAGGACCTCCACGTCTTCCACTTGAATATCGTTGAGCGTTTTATTACCCCATGCAACACCCGTATATCGAATATCATTATCTCCATTAAAAACCGACGCGAAAAAGTCATTGAAAGCACTACACATGCCTACATTGCTCTCTACTTTTGAGCCTCCTATCGAGAGGGGGCCAACTGTCCCCTTACATCCATTATTGACGTATCGAAAAAATGATTTTGGGTCAGAGCCAATGTTATCTGCCAACCTAGATTCAACTTGCTTTTTACTATCCCTTATCGCTTTCTTCAACAGTCTTCTTTTATCAGTAAACAATGATAGGTCACCTCGTCCACTTTTATACTCTCTGAATGCTCTTTTCTTTTCAAGATAAAGGTTCCGCACGCTATCCGTGAACCATAGAGGGTGTGATGTACAAACACGCTTTTTTCGAACAAAGGGTATAACGTCGTGCAAAACAGAGGACAGCTTCGTACTAAATTCTTCCCATTGACTTACCACCCCTACTGATTCCAACCGGTCTTTGAAAACTTCCGCTAACCTTCTTCGCAAAACATCAAAATTAGTTCTCCGAAAACAAGGAACCAGTCTTTTGTTATCAACCTCACCCGAGGAAAAGTTACAGTGAAATCTGACGATACGATGATCACTGGAAGAAAACTCTTCCCCCACCGAAACATGTTCAACTAGATCCTCAGAACTAGTAAGAACTAAATCCAAAATAGCAGTACCCCTAGTGGCTTCTGATACATGCTGATACAAAAAATTTTCGAGCACCAACTTAAGAAAGTCTCTTTCATACTGATTTCCAGATGAAAGGTTCTCCCAATCAATACCCGGGTAATTGAAATCCCCTAGTATGAGAACCCTCTTTCGCTTACACATGTAGGAAATTTCATCATGCATTTTGGCGATATAGTTTTGATCTCTATTCGGTGGATTGTAACAAACCCCAACAATAAGCTTATGACGTCTTTTGTTCTCAAGTTCAACCCATATGGTTTCAATATCACTTCTCTGCACGTTACACTCTCTAGCCTTCAAACATGATTTCACGTATATCAACACTCCACCCCCTTTCCTATCAGATCTATTTCTCAAAAAAGTATCGTATCCGGAGATGTGTAAGAAAGATTCATCCCCATCGTTTGCCCAAGATTCTGTAATGGCTATAAGATCCAAGTCCTCCACAACTATCATAGTTTCTAAAAAATCTTTCTTGTTACCCAAGCTCCTGGCATTTATTAACACACATTTTAATTTGCCCGGTGGTTTGTTGTCAATCGAGAAGCCATCCAAGTCAGAGGTGGGTAATTCCCCGTCAGTACTGTTGTGATTATCATTAACTAACATTTTGAAACGTGTTTTTCAATAGAGATACACATTCGCATTTCAGGCAAAACTTAGTTTGTTAATGTTTTAATTTTAATGTTTTTGTTAGTTTTAATTAGCATTAATGTTTTTTCACAAATGTATTCGTCGAATGTATCATTAGACGTAAAAAAAATGCGTCCCTGTGACTAACGATTTTAACTACGGCTTATTTTCGGGGTAGGGTTTACATTAGGAGCATCCTGAAAAATCATGCTAGGGCTTATTTTTTGGTTAGGTCCTATGTTCTGGGAAACGCGGTTGTGCCTCATCAGTAGCGATACGTAAATTTCGGAAATAAAAAGTCCAGATTTCACAAAAAAAATTCCGAATTGGAAAGTTCGCATTTTTTTATTCGCAAAACCAAAAGTATTTCAAATCAAAAAATTTTCACTTATTCGCAAAAAATATTTTTCAAATTAAAAATTTTGCATTCATCCACAAAAGTATTTTTTCTAATGAAAAAATTTGCATGCATATTCGCAAAAACGAACTAAACTAACGACACAATTTTTCTTATAGTCCAATTACGAGGCCAAGTAGCCTGTTCAAGTACTGTACTTGGTTGAAAGTTCTAGATTTCAATTGCTCGACAAAATTACTACCTATATACGCGCTCTTTAAAAAGTTAAATTTTTAAGATTTCGCAGGAAAGAAAAATCAAACTGGCGTACTTTATTAAAAATTGCCTAATTTCGCATTTTTTGCATCTATTTCGTAAGTACGAAAATCAAGCATCACTAGTCATATAATATATCAGACCTTTCAGCTTATATTCTATAAATAACCGAAAATTAAAAATAACCACACACTTTGTGTGTGTGTGATCCCCACAAAACAAAATTCATGAAGTGGCTTCCCGCCCCATGCTCCTTTTCACTTAATTTTCCTTAAAATCCCTGAAGTAATTATGATTAATATTTAAAATCAAGAAAAAAAATGACAATTTATGATCGGTTGTGTGTCAAATACTTTTCCCTTATATCGCCATTTTTCGAATAAATACGCACTTTATTATGTCGAAATTACTGTTTTCGTCCAAATCGAAGAAAACGTGTTTTTTTACGCTAATTTTGAAACTTTCATATGAATCATTTCAAGGAAATATAATGGGAAAATAAACAATCAATCATGCTGTTATGTATAGCTTTTTATATGAAATTCTTAAGAGACATATCAAGACCTTGAACCGAAATTGCTCAAGAGTCACAGAAACTTCGATTTGCAAAATTTCTTAACATTTGTTGTTTCTTCGAATGTATTCACCCTATGAATATTTTTCCAGATGTCATATCTTATCACGAACTTTTAATATACGAATTTTCCATTTAACACCAAGCGGTCATTTCCGCAGTTTAAAATTCCGTTGCTTAACCACATTTTAAATATATTGTGAATGCATTTTTAGGAAATAGAATTTCAATTTTTCCTTCTTAATATAGGGTATAGAATCGTTAGTATTTCGTGTTACATTTCAGGCGTGCGCAAACATACAAGGTGTTTCAGAAGAATATGGGCTAATTTGTACATGGTGGTAGAATGCATTGAAATAAAGACAAAAACATTTTTCTACTTCAAAAGCGGGACGTATGGTCACTCACATTTTGCACGATAAACAATGATGTGCGGCTTTCTTCTGGAAAAAAAATCCGGTGTATCTCCAGGTGCCCTTCACCGAAGCCCTATCATCCTCCTGGGAGGGTCGCCAGTAGGGGCGGCACATGAGGTTTCGCACTCGGGCGGCAGGTAAGCTCGAGCCGCCCCTGTATTGGGACTTCCTCTAAGATTGGCACCACATCTTTAAAGTTTTTTTAAGCGATACTGTAATGCTTCCTTTCAACTGCCCTACTACTGGCCTGCAGCACATCCTAAATAATTTCAATGCAATTTTCCTATCCAGCAAGAACAATGTTGTGGACATTAGAAGAAAAATTCTAAAAAGGCGTATGACTACATTTAAAGCAATTTAAATCCGTTTATTAGAGACTCACTGCATCTGCTGATTTCTAAAATTCTCACGTAATCTATAAATTCTCACGTAAGGCTTCACTTTGAAATGTCCGTAACCCGCTCAATGCGTCTCTTTGTATCTGTCAACCTAAAATTGATGGCTTTTAGTGTTGATAATACGCATGCAAAACCAATTCAGCGACGCGTTTTCACAATCTGCAAAAACTGCTTGGATTTGATAGTTGGAAATGATGTCTAAATGCCAAAGATTTGGAGTTCGAATCAAAATGAAAATGTGTCAAATAATTGAAATTGTGCTTCGTATAAATGAAATATTTTAATATTGAAAGCTATATATAGAGATTAATCGTGCCCGTAGTCAAACGTTTCATAAATGTGAAATTTTGTCATAAAACTGAGAGTGAGGAACGAATCCCCTTGCGCACAAGTGGAATTTCGAGGCATTTACGCACAACCGAGCCCGTCTTGGCCATTTTTCTTTTTCTCCTCACCCTTTCTTCCTTTTGTTTCCTTCCTAAATTTATAAAAGTAAAAAGGACATGATCATTATAAAAAGGACTGTTTTCAGATCAAATTGCCGAAGTTCAATTATTTTGCTGCAAAAATGTCAGATTTTTTTTGGGGGAAATACAGTGAAACCCAAAGCGTATTAAAGACCCTTTATTACTACGCTTTGGTCAAACCCCATTAGACCGGAACTCCAAGAGGCCCGAGAAATCACTTTGTAATAACGAAATTTCGTTAGAAAGGAATTTCAGATTTTTATATTGTTCCTACGTAAACCTGTCCGAGGGATTAGAAAAGTTTTCGTTAAAACGATATTTTTCCCGTTATAATGGTATTTGTTAAAATGAGAGTTGACTGTATTTCGTCTCGTTATTTTTTTACGTGTATATGCAGGCTGCATGGGTAACACGGCGTATGACACTTTACTGGCGGCTGGTTAGTCTTAGAGACATACCCAAGTAGAAAAAGTATCCAAATCACGTGTCCAACTCAGATATGTCATTCATTTTGTAAGGGGGTTGTACAGCTATAAAATAAAAAAACAACTTTCTATACCGTCCCCGTGTGCCAAAGAACCGAATTAAGAAGTTGTTGCTCTGTCTTTCCCGATGCCAACTAAAATAATTTCACGTTTCTAAGTGAATTATTATTTCATTCACCGAGATATGCAAATTCGAAAAATTGAGGAAATTTGGGAAAAACAGCATTAAATGCGGGTAGAATGGTTTCCTCTCATTTAATGATGCTTTTTTTTCCAACTTTCTTCGAATATCTCAGTGAATATTGTACTTAGAAACGATGAATTTGTTGTTGGAGACCGGGAAACAACTTTCCAATTGGGTTTTGGGGCACAGGGTGTCCGCATAAAAAGTTGACATTTTTATTTTAATAACTCTGTAACCCCTGGCAACATGAATCAAATATCTGAGTACTACACATTATTCGGGTACTTTTTCCAACTGGAAGTATGCCTCTAGGACCAATGGTTCGCCAGTAAAATGCCATATGCCCCGTTACCTATGCGCCCTGTATATGAAATATAGTACGGACTGTTATGTGAAATATTGTGTTGTGTTTAAGCCAACACGCACGTTGTTTCGTTCGCCTGCGAGAGAGCGGTCACATTATGAACCAAAAAGCCACTTGAAGGTAGCTTGTCATCCAACGAAATATCAGATTTTGACCGTATCGAAATTGAAGTCAACAAACTGATGATTTTCTTATTTCAAAATCTGATTATTTATATTTTCCGATGGGCTTGAAATCCTGTTAATGAATCATTATTATGTTCACACGAACAGTTTTGTCACTGCGTACATGATTTCTCTGGAATGAATGGTTCAAACAAATATTTAAAAAATTTTCACACGTATTTTAGTTCATTTTTTTAAATTCATAGTAGGGCTACAACATGAACCTATATCCTTGATACATGTATTATTGTTGAAAACGATGTGGAAGGTTGAACTTTTCAATTGGGATTCATTTGTGTGGCTACTGCCTCATTACTACTTTTATCCACATGAAGAAAATAAAATTAATAAAACTGCTTGCTACCACTTTTTGCGATTTTTATCATTATAAGAATGCGTATTTGGGAAGCTACAACTAACATTTCTCAATGAAACCATAATCATTTGCACACAAAAAAATAACTAATTTGGAAATAATAAAAATTTCATCCAGTAAAGAGTAACTTGAAATTGTAACACGACTGAAGACATTGTGCCGTCTTCAAAGCGCAGAGTTTACATTGATTAAAAATATTTTTTTTTAATTGGACTGACACAACACATAAAACATACAAATCAAACTGTGAAAAACACAAAACAATAAACTTCACAAAAAGTAACATTACGATGATACAGACACTTCGTGACCCCCAAAGGGATTTATTCTATTTTTACTGTATTCTATTGTGTTTATTTTGCTTTTTCGTTATTTTCATAAATTAAAAATTAATCAAGTTAAATTGAAAAATATTTATACTTCAGACAATTTTTGAATAATTATCTTCCAATGGGAAAACGGGGGGGGGGGGGAGTAGAAAATTATTCATGTTCGCAAGGGGGGCCACAGGAATGAGAAATGGTTGAAAGGGGGCCATGGACAAAAAAGGTTGAGAACCACTGTCCTAGAGTACCGGGGGGGGGGGTGTCATTCTGTTTTCATGGAGCAACTTACATTTCAAAATTTTGAATTCAATGAATAACACGTAATATAAATTTGAAAAATGTGAACATAATATATTTTCGATGGGTGGGACACCGGAGGTTCCGTGTCTCCAAAAAATCCCATATGACATTATTTCAAGACGCAACTAGTTCTTATGGTGCTTGTTTTAATCTGAAAATGAATCCACATTTACAGCTGTATCCAGAGGCGGATTTAACTTTAACGGCGGACGCGCGCCCTTAGCCCCGCAGAACCCCCTATTTATACTTTTTTCTAATTTAAGGGTCCCAATATTTTCTTCTCCGCTCGGGACCTCAACCGACTTTAATCCGGCTCTGGTTGTATCAAACAATAATAAACAATATTGTTTATAATTGTTTGATGAACTACCACTCCGGTAGTTCTAGGAGGGATGATAAAATTCCGGTACATATCTACTCTATAATATAAAATCACAAACTCGAAAAGGGCCTGTTGCTAAGCAACCGAGTGACGGAAGTGGGTGAAGTTTTTGAGTGACGGAAATCTGTTACGTTTTTGTGTTACGGAAGTCGGTTACGATTTTGGGTCAAGTATTCATTTAACTCTAGCACATATTGGGACCCATTTGACCCATCGGGACCATGTTATGTGCATGTACCGAGAGGCTCCCATATCCTACAGCAGGGCCCTTAGGCTGGAATTTAGATGGCGAGCCCCCAAACCAGCTTTTCAGGGCCCCTCTGTGGTTAATTTATAGTGTGAAAAACCAAAAAGTGATAAGAATCCTTCTGGTCCTGTCAGCCCTGCCTTTGTGGGGGGGGGGGTCATGCCGAGAGGTATGTATAATATACATGTAACAACAGTGCTCCCAACACACAGGGTCGGGGTACCCGGGGGGGGGATTGTACGTATACCTTCATGGGAAAGTTAAAAGTTTTCATTTCCAGGGACCCTTGATGGATCTCGTTGTTTTCTTGCTGCTTTAACGTTGAACAATTTGCGATAGCGGAAGCACAAGATATATCCAGTCTGGGGGCTCCAAAAAATTTGCGAATTCGGTCATGGGTAGTTGCGTGGGTGGTCCTGGATTTTATTCGTTGGTAAAACGAATACAAATGAAAATTTTTCACGGCATTCTCACCGGGGGATGACCGACAAGCTTCCAAGTCGGGGCCCCACGTGTAAAGGTTTCATTTTGGGGGCCCTGGCTGAATCTCATTCTTTTCTGTTGTAGAATTTGCAACAGCGGATGCCCGAGATAAAGCCAGTCTGGGGCCCCACTAAAAGTATGCGAATTGGTGTCCCGGGTTATAGGTTGGGGGCCCTCGATTTTATTCGTTTGTAAAACGAATACAAATGAAAATGTTTCATGGCAATCGCAGCGGGGGATGACCGACAAGCTTCCAAGTCGGGGGCCCCATGTTTACAGGTTTCATTTTGGGGGCCCTGGATGAATCTCATTATTTCCTGTTGTAGAATTTGCAACAGCGGATGCCGAGATAAAGACAGTCTGGGGCCCCACTAAAAGTATGCGAATTGGTGTCCCGGGTAATTAGTAGGGGGGCCCGGGATTTTATTCGTTGGTAAAACGAATACAAATGAAAATTTTTCACGGCATTCTCACCGGGGGATGACCGACAAGCTTCCAAGTCGGGGCCCCACGTGTAAAGGTTTCATTTTGGGGGCCCTGGCTGAATCTCATTCTTTTCTGTTGTAGAATTTGCAACAGCGGATGCCCGAGATAAAGCCAGTCTGGGGCCCCACTAAAAGTATGCGAATTGGTGTCCCGGGTTATAGGTTGGGGGCCCTCGATTTTATTCGTTTGTAAAACGAATACAAATGAAAATGTTTCATGGCAATCGCAGCGGGGGATGACCGACAAGCTTCCAAGTCGGGGGCCCCATGTTTACAGGTTTCATTTTGGGGGCCCTGGATGAATCTCATTATTTCCTGTTGTAGAATTTGCAACAGCGGATGCCGAGATAAAGACAGTCTGGGGCCCCACTAAAAGTATGCGAATTGGTGTCCCGGGTAATTAGTAGGGGGGCCCTGGATTTTATTCGTTGGTAAAACGAATACAAATGAAAATTTTTCACGGCATTCTCACCGGGGGATGACCGACAAGCTTCCAAGTCGGGGCCCCACGTGTAAAGGTTTCATTTTGGGGGCCCTGGCTGAATCTCATTCTTTTCTGTTGTAGAATTTGCAACAGCGGATGCCCGAGATAAAGCCAGTCTAGGGCCCCACTAAACGTATGCGAATTGGTGTCCCGGGTTATAGGTTGGGGGCCCTCGATTTTATTCGTTTGTAAAACGAATACAAATGAAAATGTTTCATGGCAATCGCAGCGGGGGATGACCGACAAGCTTCCAAGTCGGGGGCCCCATGTTTACAGGTTTCATTTTGGGGGCCCTGGATGAATCTCATTATTTCCTGTTGTAGAATTTGCAACAGCGGATGCCGAGATAAAGACAGTCTGGGGCCCCACTAAAAGTATGCGAATTGGTGTCCCGGGTAATTAGTAGGGGGGCCCTGGATTTTATTCGTTGGTAAAACGAATACAAATGAAAATTTTTCACGGCATTCTCACCGGGGGATGACCGACAAGCTTCCAAGTCGGGGCCCCACGTGTAAAGGTTTCATTTTGGGGGCCCTGGCTGAATCTCATTCTTTTCTGTTGTAGAATTTGCAACAGCGGATGCCCGAGATAAAGCCAGTCTGGGGCCCCACTAAAAGTATGCGAATTGGTGTCCCGGGTTATAGGTTGGGGGCCCTCGATTTTATTCGTTTGTAAAACGAATACAAATGAAAATGTTTCATGGCAATCGCAGCGGGGGATGACCGACAAGCTTCCAAGTCGGGGGCCCCATGTTTACAGGTTTCATTTTGGGGGCCCTGGATGAATCTCATTATTTCCTGTTGTAGAATTTGCAACAGCGGATGCCGAGATAAAGACAGTCTGGGGCCCCACTAAAAGTATGCGAATTGGTGTCCCGGGTAATTAGTAGGGGGGCCCTGGATTTTATTCGTTGGTAAAACGAATACAAATGAAAATTTTTCACGGCATTCTCACCGGGGGATGACCGACAAGCTTCCAAGTCGGGGCCCCACGTGTAAAGGTTTCATTTTGGGGGCCCTGGCTGAATCTCATTCTTTTCTGTTGTAGAATTTGCAACAGCGGATGCCCGAGATAAAGCCAGTCTAGGGCCCCACTAAACGTATGCGAATTGGTGTCCCGGGTTATAGGTTGGGGGCCCTCGATTTTATTCGTTTGTAAAACGAATACAAATGAAAATGTTTCATGGCAATCGCAGCGGGGGATGACCGACAAGCTTCCAAGTCGGGGGCCCCCATGTTTACAGGTTTTATTTTGGGGGCCCTGGATGAATCTGATTCTTTTTGTTTTTTAACATTATACAATTTGCAACAGCGGAAGACCGAGCTAAATCCAGTCTGGATTCCCCACTAAAAATCTGCGTATTGTGTTCCCGCTACTGGATGTGGGGCCCTGGATTTAATTCGTTGCAAAATTGAAAAAAATGAAAAATTTTCGTGGCCCCTTACAGGATGTGTCCGACAAGCTTCCAGGTCAGTGCTCCATAGGAATGTTGATAGGTTCTAATTCGGGGCCCCTGGATGTATCTCATTGATTTTTGTTGTTTAACATTGTAAAATTTGCAACACATCGGTAGCCCGAGATATATCCAGTGTGGGCCCCACTAAAATTCAGCGAATTGAATCTGGGGCCCCAGAAACTGGGGGTGCTTGATGAATCTCATTTGTTTTTTGTTGCTTTATCATTATTTTTATTAAAATTCGCTTCTTCAGTAAGCTGGTGCTTTCACACGTCTTTCCATAGCACGCTGATGAAATAGGACGAAATAAACAAGATATGTTGTGAAGAGAAGTGGGGGGGGGGGTTTATACTAGGGGAGCCCCCCTAGAGAGAGAGAGAGAGAGTATATATATATATAGTTCTAATGTTCATCATTCAAAATTTAGCATTTTTGTGATCATGAGTGTCTCAGAAGCTGTTTCTGTTGAATAATTAAAAGTAACATGGCCGTGCCATCGTGTTGGCCGTCAAAAATATTATCGATATATACACTGCTGGCCACCGTAAATGCAACACCCTGAAGGAAGCATGCAAATAATATGAAATTTGCAACATGCATTAGCGGAGATGAGATATGCAAATGATTAGAATTTCAGCGCAGACGCACATCACGCGCGCCTGTGGCACCACTTCAAAGCGCTATTTAAGGCTTAGAATTTCGACGATTTGAAGTACGGCAATTGTGTTTTTCTTGTGGTTTTTTCAAAAAAACGATCAATTATACCTCGTAGAAAACAGCGATCATCTTTTGATCAAGTATACGAGTTCGATAGAGGAAGGATAGTGGCCTACCGAGATTGTGGATTATCTTTCAGGGAAATCGGTAGTCGTGTTGGACGAAACCAAACAACTGTAATGCGGATATGTGATCGTTGGATTCAGGAGGGTACGACGGACCGACGTGTTCGATCGCATCCACCTCAGTGCACCACTTCACGTGATGACAGGCGTATTGTGCGTATGGCAGTGACGGATCGCTCAGCCACATCACGAACCATAGCACAGCACATTCAGTCTGTACCGCATCATCCAGTGTCTGCGCGTACCATTCGACGCCGTTTACAGCAGAGTGGTCTGTCCGCAAGACGTCCATTGCTTCGTCTACCCTTGACGCAGAACCACAGACGTCTCCGCCGCCAATGGTGCGATGAAAGAAGGATGTGGACGGCACAATGGAATGAAATTGTCTTTACTGACGAGTCACGCTTCTGTCTGCAACACCACGATGGTCGGATTCGAGTCTGGAGACACCGTGGAGAGAGGATGCTGAACAGCTGCGTTATGCACCGCCACACTGGTCCTGCACCGGGTATTATGGTATGGGGCGGTATTGGATATCACTCTCGCACTCCTCTAGTACGCATTGCCGGTACTTTAAAAAGCCAGAGCTACATCTCCGAGGTGTTGGAGCCAGTTGTCCTTCCTTACCTTCAGGGCTTGCTCACAGCCATATTTCAACACCCGAAGATCAGCACCGCTTTGAGGGTCAGGAAATGGGTGATCCTCATCAGTGTTAAAATTGCCGATTTCAATGTAGAAATGCGGAAATTTTATGGGGGTTTTCTGTCACATGAATAATTTTAAAAATTGTATTAAATACTCGATTTTGTAAATACTAAGTTCGCTTAGAGATATACGAAGCCCAGAAAATTAGATATGAAGTAATTAGCCGAAACTACTTTCGAGTTGGATATCCATTCAATAACATTGATTTCAACTTTTTATTTATATCTTCTCAAGCATGAAAATTAATGTCTCTGTATTGTCTTTTAGTATTCAACTGCATAAATTCACATATAGTTTAGGTTGTTTTAAAATTAATTACGTTCCCGTAAAAAGTACATCGAAAAAATTTCACAGCTTTAATTAAGCTTTTTTTGAAGCAGAAACAGGTAGAGATGGATAACTTGAAGTTCAAAGGGGGGGGGGGATCGAAATACCTAGCACCTTTTAAAAAAAGAAAAATATATACATTTATTTTTACGTTTCTTTAAATCTAGATTTGTTTCCTTCATTAGTCGCGCAGGAAGTCGCCATATTGGTGAACTTAGACACGGTCTGCATGTCCCTCAAAGAAAGAGGGAGATATCACGTGATCCAAAAACGCCTCATTGAAGAAAACCCGGGCAACGCCGGGTATTATAGCTAGTATATAACAAATATATAATCTCTTCTAATTTATATATATATATATATATACACCGCATTACGACTCGCCCAAGGAGTGGTCATTGGAATAACAAGGAATTTCATCATACCAATCGTGAAAGTACTCAATCGCTGGGCCGTCTTAAGAGCACCATGGGGCCCCCGGTCAAAGGGATTTTCCTGAGGCCCTAATAAAATTCACAGTCGTCGCTGATGACTGTGTCATCTACAAAACAGTGTCCAATCATTCCGACCAAGAGAATCTCTCCAACACAACCTTAACATTATTTCCGAATGGTGCTCTACCTGAAATTTGCCCCCCAACTCCTCAAAAACTGTTTTTATGAAAGCTACCCGTAAAAAAATTCTTTACGACTTCCCTTACTCGATAAACAATTCCTTGTGATCTCTGAGGTTTCCCATTATAAATACCAGGGCATAATAATCTCTTATCTGCGCTGGAATCATCACGGTTGATTATATTTTTAATAAATCGTATTTGTGCGACCCCTCTTCGCTAGAGGCCCCCGGGCCGTGCGGACGGGCCCATATGTTAAGACGGCACTGCCCACTCGTCACGTGCTTAGGTGTAGGAAACAAAAAGCAACCCTGCATGCGCGATCTATGGTTATATCCATGCAATTCTAGGTTATGGTGTCGCAGAGAATTTTCCTCTAATAGGGTTGTTAATAAATGAAATAGCTTACCCCCGGGGGTAGTAAATTCTAACACAATTGATTTGCTTTGTCGTCGCCGTCCCCAAGAACATTCGGCAACGAGCCGCCACTGGGACAAGGTTATCAAATTTATCGCCGATTCGTCAAATAGATATAATTCACATTTGCTGCCAAAAGCTTGTACGTGAAGTGGTTAAAACATACACTGTGGATATAATATACGGAAAACGCTCTCTTAACCTATAGCAGGGTTTTCCAACTGGTGTTCCGCGAAAACCTAGGGTTCCGTAAGAGCATTTTTGGGGTTCCGCGGAAACAAAAGTGACGGAACCCCAAAAATCCTGGAACCCTGATAGCTTCAGAAATTTACTTGTTACTGTTTCACTTGAAGAAATTTTTTATTTTAATTTTTGGGAGAACATGTACTCTAAAAAAATTTGACCAGTTTGAGACTAACAATATTCGTGTTGGCTCCTTTCTTTCTTTCTTCCTTCCTATTCTCACACAACCCCCCCCCCCCCCGCGTGCCAAGATTATAGTGCTATTTTGCAGTAAAAAGCGTTAACCCCCCCCCCCCCGCGTGCCAAGATTATAGTGCTATTTTGCAGTAAAAAGCGTTAACCCCCCCCCCCCCACTCAGAAGGAAAAAATCTGAAAACCCCCTCAAGGAAATTCTGCGTACGCCTATGCACACAAGTCCTTCAGACAACAACAGAGACAAGAAGACTTCCTGGGAATTGGTATTCCCGAAACTCTCTCAAGATCTATATGCGCATTTTATGAGGGTCTTTCTCCAAGGACGCCCAAATTTTGAATTGTTTCTTTGCATTCTTGCCTTCCTCTCTTCCTATTAGGATCACCAATTGAGCTTCATGGTGTCAGATTCTTATCAATTTTCTGAAATCGTGAAACTTCTCTGAAAATGCCTCCCCAATAACCCTTAAAGAAAATATCACAAAAATTCTATGGTTTTAATTGCATTTTGTTTGTTATATGATAACCTTTCTTGAGAAAAATTACCCACAACATTAAATTTTTCAAAATCATATAATAAATTAAAAACTTAAATAACTGTAATTCGCATCACATCACCCGTTACTTAAATCTTGGGTTTTCTTATATTGTTCTCCAAAAGATTTGAAAGGAAAAACGTAATTTTTCACTTTTTTTTAAAGTTTTTTTGTTTGTTTTGTTTTCTATATCTAAGCAAAGCAGATAATGCATTGAGTCCAGCACTTTAAAAGTTGTCTAAAAAAAAAGAACCAAAATACTTCATCAGTGTTTCTCAAACAATGAGTCGCGGCTCTCAGGGTCACCGCCAACCTTTGTCAAGGGCGTCGCGGCAAGCTGTCGACATCGCTGATTGCCTATTTAGTGCTTTGAAGAAGGGGGGGGGGGGTGTTTTTAAACTCTTCTGGGCAGGGCCGCCACTGAGGAGAAACCTTGGGGTTTCAACTGGGGGGGGGGGGTCTGGTGACCCGTAAGCCGAACCAGAGGGGGAGCAAATTTCGCACTTTAACCTCTCCTTCAACATCGAAAGGGGCGCTAAGATGCGTGCTTGCCCCGGCTGACTAAAAGCATATAATTGCTTCCCTGATGCCGTAGCTCTGTCAAAAATCAGTCAATTAGTCGATCATCGAAGTTTTGGGCTTTTCAGGTACGATATGCAATGAAAAAAAAACTATTATTAGCCATACTTACATTTTTTAAAATATGGATAATATGGTCACACCATGTGTGTGTGTGTAACTCAGAAATACATTTTTATGGCATAGATTCTTGTTCTGCAGAGCGAATGCGGACTTTTGGGACACACTGTATATTGAATAAATTTTCAAAATTTGTTAAGGGTTAATTAGCCTTGTAATCATCAAGAGTCCCGCGTGAGCTTTCACGTTGGAAAACCCTGACCTGAGAATAATTCGGATATAACATAGGCCTACTGCAAACAAAAAACCTGAAGAAATGAAGCTAAAACCGAGTCATTTGTGCAACATGCATTGTATGCGAGTGATGTCTCAACGTTTTCTCACAAAAAGACATTAATTTTGACGCTGCTACTGTAGTTGGTGTGAAGTACCGGTCATTGGGCTCTCTCGTCTTCTGGTTTCTCTAACTTAGCGAGAGAAATCTCTACTCAAATATACTTAGGTATTGATCAGTCAATAGCAAAATGGTTGCTTAAAAACAATCATCGGTGATTTTTTTTCATTATTATATGAAACCCTCTTCAGGTATGTATAACGTTGAACATTTGACAATTATGTTATACAAAATTAAACTATAGTATTATGTACTCAATATTTACAATAGTCAATTCAGTTAGTATGATGATTTAATTGTTACAATTTGCAGAAGTTATAACATCGTTTACCGCATTTGTTTACACATATAAGAGAATTTCTTAAAAGTTATATGAGTATTGAATGTTCATGTTATTATGTTTTTCTGTATGGAGCTATTCAAGCATTACGTCAGCATCGATGGGGGGAGGGAGTTTCCGATTTGGTGACTTTCGATGACGAGGGGGGGGGGTTTGGATAATACTTACAACATCAACCACCCTTGATGAAAATATGAAATATTTTTAATGGCATCTTACTCGGTGCACCAAAAAACAAGAAAAACGTTTCGATAGTTTGTGGGCACTTGAAGTAACATCCCCCCCCCCCACTATTGATAAGTGCCCTACAGAGCCACTTTAGTGATCTGTAAATTTGTCCGGGCCGCTAAAGTGCTCTGGAACTGTGTCACGCATGAATAGTCTTGGCGTCGCTTTACCGCGATAGTGCCGATTTCCGCCGCTTGATGGCGCCACCGGAAATGTTTTCGCGCGTTTTTGACCGACTTCCCTTTTTAGCCGGATTTCGCACCTTTCGAGCCAGACTTCCTGTCGCCTGTCCGATAAATTTTCCGGATTTCGCACCTTGTGAACCAGACTTCCTGTCGCCCGTGTTTATTTTCCTATCATGGTGGCCATTTTTTATCACGTCCCGGATGTCGATCCGTTTATCTTTCCCGCTTTTTCCGGATCTCGCTCTTTTAGAGTCTGTCGCCCTTTTGACATCTACAGGCGTTAGCTTGACCAAGGGATGTTTCCGTTCTCACGGGGTTCTTTCCGATAATTACTATAGCTTATCTACAGAGACGCTATATATGCCCCCGTCAGCAAGGAAAGACCATCATTCTTAGGTTCAAGCTCGATCGAGATGGATTCCGCGGCAATCTTTGACGAAAACCCATTGCCTAGTGATGTTGACTGGTATTTAGAAGAAGAGGTATGTTCAATATCATTTCAATTTCTTATTTTTTTTTATACCAATGTGTATCCAATGTATTTTATTTTTTGAACGAGTTTTCATTTTTTTCTAGAATGCGTTGATCTTTGGATCGGATTTTCATATTGATGATGTGGAGTGGATTATGGCCGAGAACCCTTTCTCTCAAGAAATCAATTGGAGCCAGGTCGAGAAGGTTGGTACAATTGTTTTAAAATTATTTAATATATCTTTTTTTCATTTGTCTCCTTCGATTATTTAATATTGTTTCTTTCCCACAGGACGCCTTAGAACAGATAGGTGGTGGTGATCCGGGCGAGGGAACGTCGAATTCCGTAAGCATTATTTAATTTATTAATTATGTTTTTACTTTATTCAATATGCTCATTCTATTTTTTTCTTTTATAGACCCGACGTCCATACGTGTTGCAGGAACAGTCCCGCAAGCTGAACAAGAGATTCAATGCGGAACAGATCACGTACTCTGCCCGTATACGAACCGAAGCCCTAGTGGAATCGTCAACCCGTCTGATAGCTGCCATGGCATTTTGAGGGCAATGTTGAGGCAGCTGATAGACGAGACAACCAACAGGCTGCACCCTGAGGACCGCATTCGGTAAGTATTTATTGGATATTCAGAGTGTTTTGAGGAATTTTTTAATTTGAATAATTTCTTGATTTGAATTAATTTGAACAATTGATTTTTTTTTCAGGATTGTCATGACATCCGATAATTTCGGCAGACCAATCTCTACATCTCTTGTTCCTGTGGCATCACTCACTATCGAAGCTCTCCTGGCTGTGATAATGAAAGTACTACAGAGCAAGAACTCTATAACCCTGAACGACCCATCTCTCAGGTTCGACGTCATCACGGTCCGACTACCACGAGGAGGTGGCAGAAGTAAGATCGTCAACATATCGTCTGACCGGTTGACAAAAATATCAGTTACACGTATACCCGAGGATGGACTGTGTTGCAGCCGAGCCATCGCTGTTGGACACGCCATCCTTGAAAAACATCCGAGGCTCTCGACGGTAAAAGATGGGCGTACAGAGAGACAGGGCTTTGACATTGCATTGAGTGGCTGAAGTTCCCGAGGGCCTTTGTGGATTCGATGTCATCACAAATTTTGCCGAGGTTCTAGTCGTCCAAATATTCAAGTCTTCGGAAGAATTTTATCGGGTAATTTATATTATTCACCGATATTATTTTTTATTCGGGAAGAATTTTTTTATTTTTTGTTTAATCACTTGATATTTAGTATTCTAACTTTTAAACTGTTTAATTATTTTCAGGTGGTGTTCAAGACACCCAAGAAAGACAAAAAAATATTTTTGTTGCTCAACGACGGGCACTATAACCTCATTACATCTCCCAAGGGATTCCACGGGTAAATTTACTACTGTCCGGATTGCGACAAGGCCTACGACCATGTCCAGAGACACAAATGTGCAGTCCGATGCAACACCTGCTTTGACAAGTCATGTACAGTTGGGGTATCTCAAACCTGCAAGGGCTGTCACAGGATATGTCGATCTGCTGACTGCTTTGCAAGGCACAAGAGTCTCGGGGGCAAAAACAACAGCTTTTGCCAGCAATTCTATGAATGCCCGTCCTGCAAGAAATTTCTTGTGGAAAAAAAGCGGTCTCGAGGCAAACACGTCTGCGGGGAGAAATTTTGCAGAAACTGCAAAAATTTTCATCAAGATGAACATCTCTGATCCCTCAAGAAAAAGAAGGTGAAGACCCCTTCCGACAAGCTCGTTTTCTTTGATTTCGAAACGGATCAATCTTCAGGCGAGCACGTGATAAACTTTGCAGTTGCTCAGTACTTGCACGGAACTGAATTCGTCTTTCGAGGATATAACGCCCTCAACGAATTCTGCGCCTGGCTCTTCCGCAAAGAACACAAGGGGTACACCGCCATCGCACACAACATGAAGGGGTTCGATGGCCAATTCCTGCTCAAGTAAGTTTTTTTTCAATATTTTGAAAATGTTTACATAAATAGCATGTTACTGTTTTATTTTTATTATGCATGCATAAATACATGTATTTTTTTCTTTACAGATATCTCCTAGAGCAAGGAATTAAACCTTCTGTGGTGCCATGTGGATCCAAAATCATGGCTTTGCGGCTGGACACCATCAACATCCGGGTTATCGATAGTCTTAACTTTCTCCCGATGGCTCTGTCCAAACTGCCGAAAACATTCGGTTTAGAAGAGCTGAAGAAGGGTTTCTTTCCCCATCTATTCAACCGACCAGAAAACCAAGACTACAATGGACCCCTTCCTTCCAAGAACTTCTTTAATCCGGAAGCTTTCACTTTCCACATGAAAATGAAATTCGACGAGTGGTACGAACAGAGGAAAAGCGAGAGTTTCGTCTTCCAAGACGAAATGTACGAATACTGCAAGTAAGTTATTTTTTCCCTCCATTGAGCATATTTTATTCATTATTGCTTTATTTCATTTTCGTTTCGATTATTTTTTCCATTGTTTTATCATTTCTTTTTTATGATTAACATTTTTTAGGTCAGACGTCGATATTCTTCGTCGATGCTGCTTGCAGTTTCGAAAAGAGTTTTTGGAATTAACTGGTGTCGACCCCTTTCAGTACCTCACCATAGCTTCGGCCTGTATGGCGACCTACAGGTCAAAATACATCGACGACGGCGTCATTGGTATGGTGCTTCCCAATGGTTACGTCAACAACACCAATAGCAGCCGTCTCAGTATTGTATGGCTATCATACCTAGGACTGAGAAACAACATTCAACATTCCAGAAACGGGACTGGAGAGAAGAGAGTGCTCGGTCTCAGCGTGGACACGTTTTGTGAGGACACAAACACCGTGTTTCTGTTTCACGGTAAGCGTCATCGATTATTATTATTTTTGAATTAATTTATTACTTTTATGTTCCGTATTTCAAAACTTTTTCGCTAATTTATTTTCATGATTTTTTCAGGATGTTATTGGCACGGCTGCCCGCACTGTTTCGAAAAATATATGGTGAACCCCAGCACCGAGAGCTACATGTGGGAACTCCACTGGAAGACCTTAGAACAAGAACAAAAGATCCGTCAAGGCAGATACAATCTCGAAGTCATGTGGGAGCATGACTTTAACGCCCTGAAGAAAACGGATCAAGCTCTCAAATGCTTCCTGGTGGACTTCCACTATGTTGACAGGCTTAACCCACGGGATGCATTCTATGGTGGAAGAACTAATGCCTTCAAACTTTTCTATCAAGGCACTAC
This sequence comes from Pholcus phalangioides, assembly GCF_987345545.1. NCBI lineage: Eukaryota > Metazoa > Arthropoda > Arachnida > Araneae > Pholcidae > Pholcus > Pholcus phalangioides. Next base: position 397,842 of record NW_028301601.1, read on the forward strand.
AAAATATATTGACTTCACGTCTTTGTACCCGTGGGTCAATAAATACTGCAAGTGAGTACTTTAAAATTTATAACGTAACAAATATGGCTACCATTACTTTTTCTTTCTTTTTTTTAAGTTTTTTTGTTATTGCAGATATCCGGCTGGACATCCCAAAGTCATCACTGAAAATTCTGACGACCTCACAACATACTTCGGCATCATTAAATGCAAAGTTCTACCACCAAGAGCATTATATCTGCCCGTTCTCCCATACAGGTATTATTATAATTTTTTATAACGAGATCTTTACATGTATTCCCAATCTAACATATTTTTTTCATGAAGTTTTTCATAAAATTTTTTCTTAGTGTTTTCATATAATTACAATATATACTACACTCATGTCCATAAATTAAGGATAATTCAGAATCACACGGAAATCGAAATCTAAAGTAAAAATTTCACCTGTAGAATTATCACTCACATCTGCAAGAATGATATGCAAATTTCAGGAAGCCACCAGATGATGCCGATAGTACGTCACAATGACGAGAGTGTAAGAGGGGCGTATATAAGGAATGGTGGCAAAGAAGTGAAATTGTTCATAAGGGTTCTGTAAGGCGCTCAGTGCCATAAGTGAATAGTTATGACACAGAGGACGCATGTAGATGATTTTTTACGTGGTAGAATTATCGGCCGCTTGGAATGTGGGCGTACTCAGATGGAAGTATCCGAGGAACTTGGAATTGCCCAAAGTGTCATCTCTAGGCTTTGTCAACGATTCCAAGATAACGGAAATGTCAGTAGACGTTACAGTACAGGTTCCCCCCCCCCCCACGAGTTACAACGCCGAATGAAGACCGGTATTTGGCAGTAACTGCCAAAAAAAGCCGATGGAGCACAGCATCCGACCTGTCTTGTCAGCTATCTGCAGCCACGGGTACCACAGTTTCAAGGCAAACCGTGTACAGAAGTTTGGGAGATATTGGTCTATCTGCTCACAGGCCTGTCAGATGTGTTCCGCTCACGGCAACTCACTGTTGGCAGCGATTAGCCTGGAGTAGAGAACATGCAATGTGGACATCGTCACAGTGGGCTTGTGTGATGTTTTCCGACGAGTCCAAGTTTAGCTTGCAGTCTGATTCAAACTATTATTTTTGACTAATACTATGACGATCAAACTATTTATTTTTTTAGGTCAAGGATTTGTATCTCCCCAGTGACAACATAGCTGCAATAGAGTGGCGACACAAGTCGGATTTCATACCACAGACCGACCGGACCAACGTTTTTTTGGCTGCCTTCACGACAACACGGGCTCGCTTAAAACTGTACTTCAAGATGGAGAAGCTAGGCGATGCCTTGCTTTATTTTGACACGAACTCGTAAGTTCGCAGAAAAAATTTTTGTTTAATTTAATTTTTCAATATTTTATCACTTGGCTTATTGGTTTTCTTAAATTTCAGAATCATCTATGCTAGCAACGGTGTCAACGATCCCCCACTGGGTGATTTCTTGGGCCAATTCACGGATGAGCTCGATGGTCATCACATCACGGAGTTTGTGTCAGGTATTTTTCTCAATCTTGTTATCAAACTTTAATTCATTCTTTAATTCCACAGGTTGAGACGTTTCTCTTCAAGATTCTTATTTGTTTTTAAAAAATGCTTATTTTCAGGTGGAGCCAAGAATAATGCCTATAGGAGGTCAGATGGCAGGACTTTCTGTAAGATTCGAGGTCACACTCAACTTCAAAAACTCGCTAGAGCTCAACTACGACACGATGAAAGCCCTGGTCCAGTCTATGGATTTTACAACGAAGATCGCTATCGTCGATACCCACAAAATAGTGAAGGAGGCTAAGAGAAGGCGGATACTGACCAGACGAGAGGAGAAAAAATACGGTCTAGTTTACGACAAGCGTGTACTGATGCGCGATTTCACGACCGCTGCCTTATGGGTATTAATTTTTTTTTTTCACGTCAGAACATGTTTCTTACCGCAGTAACGGCAAAGTCCCTTATGTAAATACGCCTATTTCATGAATAAATTATTTATTTTTGTTATAGATTTGTTTCTCTCGTTCTTGTGTGTTTTTTTGGTATTTAATGTTATGCAAACAGAATTAACTGTCATTTGCGATGGAGGAGCTAAAGCTTAAACATCCTTTTGGATGTATAGTGTCTGGACCGACTTCTTCGGGAAAAACTCGATTTGTTTCGAGACTCATAGCCGAAAAAATGATTGATCCATTTCCTATGGAAATTGTCTGGTTCTATGCTATTTATCAATCGTTTTATGAACAGATTTCACGTGTCACATTCGTAGAAGGTTTACCTACAGATTACGAATCTTACATAGGTTCGCGAACGTTATTTGATATCGATGATCTGATGTCGGAGCTAGGCAATGACAAGCGATTAACTAATTTGTTTATTCGCGGAAGCCACCACAGAAACCTTTCCGTGATATTCATCGTTCAAAATTTCTTTCATAAAGGCAGTCAGATGCGAGAAATATCTTTGAATGCGCATTATCTCGTCTTGTTCAAAAATCCGCGAGATAGAAGCCAAGTTCAACATTTAGCTAGGCAGATGTATCCGGGTAGACAGGCATTTTTTCAAGAGGTTTTTAACGATGCCTGTAAACCCGCTTATGGATACCTATTGATAGACTTGAAACCGAACACGGAAGAACAGTTACGCCTGAGAACCGGTTTTTTCCAGAATGATACATATTACGCTTACCAACCCAGATAAATTCATTTCGTGTCAAGCAGTCGAAGAGGTCACATCATGGACGGGGGTCTTGTCATAAACTTTGAAGGTTTCCAATGTACTTCGAGCGGATTTATAGTTAAAGAACTGGCCTACTTTTCGTTAGATGGCAGTAGTTACGGGACTTATACTTTTCAACCACCTTATGAGTGGTTCGAACTGAGTGGTAAAGAAAGGGCGTCTGCTACGTGGGTGATGTCTAATCTACACCACATTTCATGGGAGGCCGGCAACATGCCTTATGAAAAATGTTCAGAAATTCTCTCATTGTTGTCGGATTCGTATTCTGAAATTTATTGCAAAGGACTTGAAAAATGCAAATTCATTGGGCAGATGACGGGGAAGATCTGCCACGATCTCATTGGCTATCTTACATCCCCCTCTTTACCAAATCCTAAAGTCCGCTGTTTCAAACACGGCTTTAATTTTCCCCATTGCGCACTGATCAAGGCCGTCAAATACGGTATGTATATACGAGAAAGAGGTTTCGACTGTCAGTGACGATCAAGATGTCGAGGCATGCACAACGAAATTTAGAGACTCTTAAAGAGCTCACCTATTGTAGAGGCAAGAAGCGCACTGATCTGATAAAGAAAAGTAGCAACAGTGTCATACGGGCTCTATGTGAAGTGTGTCTTAACGTGCTAAAAGGCAACGTTCCCGTCACGAAATCTCAGAAAGCTAAGCTCAGTCGACATAAGAGGAGTCTGAGAAATTTGTCCAAGAAGAATCAGAAGAATCTCCCACTATATAAAAAACGGCGTATTTTAGTCCAGAGAGGTGACGGTTTTCTCAGCCTACTTTTACCAGCCGCAATATCCGTTATCTCGTTCCTCATAAATGGAGCACGCTAAAAAATACGTCATCGTCCCGGCAGATACACATTTGAACGCTGTTGAACAACAGCTAAGCAAGTTGGATGGTGATATCAACATTGTCCTCAAGAGAAAAGGTCTGACAGACGATGAAAAAGCGAAACGGTATTTGCAGGTATTGCAAAGGTACCTAGCGCTCACAGAAAATGCGAATACTGAAATTTTAGGGGAAAAGAAAGAAGAAGATATGAAACCCGATTTCGAGAATATGATCATACGAAAAACCGCTCCGAGTCACAAGAAAAGAGCTAGAGAACTGGTTGACACCATGAAAGTGAACAACAGACAGCTGTTTTGGAATGAGGACGGCGAACTTGTTCAAGATGGCGTTGTGGTCCCGGGAACCAATATCGTGGAACTCATAAGACATAATCTGCGAAAGAAGAAATTTGGAAAAGTGCCTAGAGGAAACGAAGCATTTAAAAATTCCGTTGAACAAATAATGTCTCCTCAATGGTTATGCCTGTAACTTTTTTTTAGAAGCAATAAAGAATGTGAAAATTTAAAAACCTGTGTTCTTTTTTCTAGTATATATTCTCATACGATATAATTGTACTCGCATTTGCTAATGAACAGAGCTAAGAAACAGGTGTGTTTTAGCGATAACGTATCAATATTCGTAGTTGGAGGCGAGGATAGAAGAGGGTTTTGGGTCGAGGATGCGATAAGATTTAGGAAGAGAATATCCGATTTTGAAAAAATATGGACAAATATACAAGTCCCTCCGAACCGGCCAGTTTTGGCGGAATCAACGCGTTTCACAGGCGTCTTAGAGAAACCGGAAAAAACGTAACTTTGAAAGATGTCAAAGAATTATTGCAGGGTAACGAAGCATATACAACGGGTGATAGTGGGTAGTATAAACGAACAATTTCAAGCCGATTTGGTAGACATGCAGGCCCTGAAGAAGGAAAACAAAGGTATGTAACAGGCAAGCTGTTAACAAGGATGTACAGTAATACTTTTATTCTCGAGACACGTGAGATTTAAGTTGTATCGAGAGAAGAAGACATTCTCGAGGAGTTCGATTTTAGCCTTCATGGCGAAGGGTTGTATGTTTCGCAGGTTAATGCAAAATAAAGGAATGCTTCATGTTCGTCGCTTCGTATACACCTCACCAATCGTCACATTGGCGCCCAACGTTTAAAATAGACGCGTGAGTGTTTTTAGCTAAGCGGACATCCTAATTAGGTAGCAAGTGAGTGAAAATGTCTCACTTAGCGAAATATCGAAAAGACGAACTCCGTCGCCTTGCCGAAGAGATGGGCGAACCTACCGAACCCGAGATGAAAGTGATAGAGCTGAAGAAGCTGATTACGTCCAGTAAAGAATACGATGAGGTCTTCACAAAAGGAGTGCTACAGACCCTCGTAGAAGAGAGAATTCGACAAGAAGAAGTAGAAGAAAGAATTCGACGAGAAGAAACAGGGGAGAGGATTCGATGGGAAGATGCCGAAGAGAAAGAAAGAATTCGACGAAAAGAAGCAGAAGAAAGAATTCGACGAGAAGAAGTAGAAGAAAGAATTCGACGAGAAGAAACAGAGGAGAGGATTCGACGGGAAGATGCCGAAGAGAAAGAAAGAATTCGACGAGAAGCCGAAGAGAGGAACCGGCGAGCAGAAATGCAGTTCAAACTCGAGAGACTGAGGATAGAAGCGGAGAAGTGCCAAGCTTCCGTTCGACCGGCTGTGACAAATCGGGACTTTCAAGTGTCGGTTCCGCGTTTTGAATCATCAGATGACATTTCATTGTTCCTGGTCCTGTTCGAACGACACATGGGATTACACCAGATTCCGGAAGAATTGTGGATTGCTTATCTCATCAATAGCTTACCGAAGGAGGTGGCTAGGATCTGTGCCAGGGAGCCTGACGAGAAGTTCAAGGACTATGGGTATGTCAAGGAACTGCTGTTAAAGCGATTTAAGCTTCATGCGGACAGATTTCGACAACTTTTTGTAGAGCATCAGAAGAAGTCGGAGAGTTCATGGCGTGATTTTTATTTTGAGTTGAAAACGTATCTTGAAGGGTGGTTAACAGAAGTTAAGGTCACAACATTCGAGGACTTGATTAATCTAGTCATAGCTGATCAGATGAAGAAGAAGTGCCCTCCCCAAGTGAAAGAACATTTCATCGATGTATGGGCCATGTTGATCTCCCCATCGGAACTAGCGGAGAAACTCGACGCGTATGAAGATGCCAGGAGTAATTCAACCAGCAGTACGATGTCGAGGGTCATCGAAAGCAAAGACCGAGGAAATATCCATGGACGTCATCAAAACCAATGATTCGTGCAGATGAACAGACACTTCCCATGATCAGCCTGGATGAACAGCGACCTGTAAGCTGCTATGGATGTGGATATCCGGGGGTAATTAGAGCGCAGTGTCCGACCTGTAATCCCGAAATGACAGCAACAACCGCTCAGTTTGGTCAGTTGGAACTGAATCTATGCTCTTCTGTAACAAAACCCGTAGCATTGTTAAAAATTCATGTAAATGGCAAACTGGGAACTGCCTGTGCCGACAGCGCAAGTGATACTCTGCATCGTATTTTGAAAGAGCAAAACGCCAAATTCCATCGGGAAACTATCGAGATGCGTCTTGCAAACGGACAGCAATCAACGGTGAATGTGTGGACCACAACGGTATTGGTCAAATATACATCCAATGGAAGCGACTAAGGACGAAATTTATAGTTCTTCCTGGAATCGTCGGTAACAGAACTCTTTTGGGAATCGACTTTCTAGAGAAAGCTGGTATAGTGTTGGATCTCAAGCGAAGGCAATGGTTCTTCGGGGAAAATACTCGGAAGCGATTCCACTTTGTGAACGAGTCTACGATTAACTGTTCAACATGTAGTAGAGCATGTTAACTTGAATTCTTGCCAACTACGACACGTTGAAGGACAGCAACGGAAACAAGTGCTGAACAGGTCGTGGAAAAAGAATGAAAATTTTTTCAGTCCAGGGGGAGGAGACACTCCTGAAGGCGAAGTTCACCATGGTGATATGGCATCGGAACCTCAGCGGTGGGATCGGTCTAGACGTCTCAGGAACCAAACAGGTAGCGTCCGTGACTATCCACGTCATGTTTCTGGCTATCCACGTCCTGCTGTCCATAGCGAAATCCACCGATCCGCAAGAAGCTTTCATCACCAATCGGTGCAAAGGCAACCACGAGTTACTCCGACAGGTAGGCAAGTACTAGACTTACGTTTCCGCAGGAACGAACGAGTCGAAATTTCCGGTGCCAGGCGACGCAGTCCAGGATCACCAGGATATTATCACATACTGCATCGTTGTAAAATGCCAAGCCAAACAATAACGTCTAGCAATAGCTTCCATGAGTCAAGGACCCAAACAAGTATAAGCAGTGCTAGAGAAGGGAACGATAAATGCAGGGGGAGCGGCATTAAATATTCTGATCAAAACCCTAACGCGCGTCGATCAGAAGGTCGCAGCCATGCCCAAAGAAGTCGTGAAAACAGGTTGACTCCCATGCAAAGCCTTACAAGAGTTTCTGTGAAGCAGAAGGTGGAACAAAAACGGGATGAACGCAAAGGTTATGTTGACAATGGTTCCAAACAGAGTTCTCGAAGGAAGAACTGGTCGACAAAGTTCACGCCACAACAACGAGATGGACCATACCCTGTGGTAGCCCAGAGATCGCCTACGAGGTACATAGTCGCTGATCCGGCCAAATCGGGTGTCTCTGTCAGCGTACATCGTACTTCTACTCTCACACCATGTACGAAACCGGATGCTGTATCCGTAGTGCCATCACGAAAGAAGGGACGACCACGCAAAGTTGGAACTAACAAGAACACTGACCAACTTCCCATAACGCCTATTGCTGGTTCCTTGCCGGGACGGCGCGAAACCAGAGGGGGAGTATGTAACAGGCAAGCTATTAACAAGGATGTACAGTAATACGTTTATTCACGAGACACGTGAGATTTAAGTTGTATCGGGAGAAGAAGACATTCTCGAGGAGTTCGATTTTAACCTTCATGGCGAAGGGTTGTATGTTTCGCAGGTTAATGCAAAATAACGGAATGCTTCATGTTCGTCGCTTCGTATACACCTCACCAATCGTCACAGGTATCAAATACATACTTACCTGCATCGATGTTTTATCAAAGTTTACTTGGGCCATACAGTTGAAAGATAAAACTGGAAAAGAAGTTACCGAAGCGTTCAGAAAAATTTTCAGAGACCGCGTATGCAAGTATTTGCAGACTGATAAAGGTACAGAGTTCAAAAATAAATCTCTACAAACTTATCTAAAATCGATGAATGTCATGCATTTTTCAACAGAAAGCGAGAAAAGGCCTCTGTTGTCGAGAGGTTCAACAGAACTCTTAAACAGAAAATGTTCAAATATTTCACACATAAAAATACGCATAAATACATAGACGTGTTAAGCGAACTAATTCATAGTTACAACAACACATGGCACCGCAGTATAAAGACTAAACCCGTTCTTGTTACCGAAGAGAATCAATCGGTCGTTTGGAATGAACTGTATAAGGATATTTTGAAACCCGTGAAGACAAAGTTCAAGTTTGACATTAGAGATACGGTCCGCATAAGTCGCGCAAAAATGGTATTCGAGAAAGGATATGAGCATAATTGGACTCGTGAAATTTTCACTATTAAAGAGAGACTCGAGCGCTTTCCTCCTGTGTACAGGATAGCCGACTCTGGTGGCGAGATTGTCCATGGTACTTTTTACGAATCTGAATTGCAGAAAGTGAAGCGGAGCGAGTATTACCAAGTAGAAAAAATTCTAAAGAGAAGCAAGGTAAGAGGTAGGATGGAGTATTGCGTAAAATTTAAAGGCTACGACAGCAAGTTCAACGTATGGGTGAGTCATCTCAAGAGCGACCATGCACTTATCAACGCTAAACGTCATGCTCCATTCATTTGCCCATGCTGCAATCCTGTTTAGACTGGTCTGGAGCTCCTCCCTATTGCTTTGATTCCCGATTACCCCCATTAACTTCACATCATCTGGGAATTTGCTAGTAATCCCATTGATACCCTGATCGAGTTTACCGATAAAAAGCCTTAGTCACGTGATCCCAAAGACTTAGTCACGTGATCATAGAAGCAAAGGAGGTTAGTTACACATAACTTCCCCTTCCTGAACCCATGCTGATTATCCGACAATACATATACATTATTCTCGTCCATCCACTTCACAAACAGCCTTTTGATGATAATTTCCAAAATTTTCGAGAGGGAGTTCGTCAAACTCACTGGACGATAATTGGACACAGGTTCTCTACTACCCTTCTTAAATATCGGAACAACGTTTGCAAGTTTCCAATCTCTTGAGACGATACCCTCAGCAACACTACTTCTGTATATCTGTGCGACTGGCCAAAACAATTCATTAGCACATTCCCTGAGGACGCTGGGATAGATATCATCTGGTCCTGGTGCTTTGCTTGCACATACATTTCTTAGAAGATTTAGGACCTCCACGTCTTCTACTTGAACATCGTTTAGGGTTTTATTACCCCATGCAATATACCCGTATATCGAATATCATTATCTCCATTAAAAACCGACGCGAAAAAGTCATTGAAAGCATTACACATGCCTACATTGCTCTCTAACCTAGAGCCGCCTATCGAGAGGGGGGCAACCATCCCCTTACATCCATTATTGACGTATCGAAAAAATGATTTTGGGTCAGAACCAATGTTATCTGCCAACCTAGATTTAACTTCCTTTTTACTATCCCTTATCGCTTTCTTCAACAGTCTTATTTTATCAGTAAACAATAATAGGTCACCTCGTCCACTTTTATATACTCTCTGAATGCTCTTTTCTTTTCAAGATAAAGGTTCCGCACGCTATCCGTGAACCATAGAGGGTACGATGTACAAACACACTTTTTTCGAACAAAGGGTATGACGTCGTGCATAACAGCGGACAGCTTCGTACTAAATTCTTCCCATTGACTTACCACCCCTACTGATTCCAACCGGTCTTTGAAAACTTCCGCTAACCTTCTTCTCAAAACATCAAAATTAGTTCTCTGAAAACAAGGAACCAGTCTTTTGTTATCAACCTTACCCGAGGAAAAGTTACAGTGAAATCTGACGATACAATGATCACTGGAATAAAACTCTTCCCCCACCGAAACATGTTCAACTAGATCCTCAGAACTAGTAAGAACTGAATCAAAAATAGCAGTACCCCTAGTGGCGTCTGATACATGCTGATACAAAAAATTTTTGAGCACCAACATAAGAAAGTCTCTTTCATACTGATTTCCAGATGAAAGGTTCTCCCAATCAATACCTGGGTAATTGAAATCCCCTAGTATGAGAACCCTCTTTCGCTTACACATGTAGGAAATTTCATCATGCATTTTGGCTATGTTGTTTTGATCCCTATTCGGTGGATTGTAACAAACCCCAACAATAAGTTTGTGACGTCTTTTGTTCTCAAGCTCAACCCATATGGTTTCAATATCACTTCTCTTCACGTTACACTCTCTAGCCTTCAAACAGGATTTCACGTATATCAACACTCCACCCCCTTTCCTATCAGAATCTATTTCTCAAAAAAGTATCGTATCCTGAGATGTGTAAGAAAAATTCATCCCCATCGTTTGCCCAAGATTCTGTAATGGCTATAAGATCAAGCCCTCCACAACTATCATAGTTTCTAAAAAATCTTTCTTATTACCCAAGCTCCTGGCATTTTTAACACACATTTTATCATGTATATATATTGTTTATAATGTTTCTAATTGCATTTTTAATTGGGTTGCTTTAGTTTTGAAATATATGACATCCATATTTATTATGGGCATCTTTTTCTCAGCCACCTCGTTGGGCATTTTGCCTGTTGTGGTGTTGTATTTGTATTTTTATTTATTTGTATTGTTATTTGGGGAAAATTGGTTCTCGAAAGTTCTTGCAAATTCGTCCGCTTTTGCTTGGTCTTCATATAATAGTTCATGTTGACTATTATAAAGTCGTGGTAAAATTTGAGAGTTAGCTTTCATTCTTTTACACACTTCGAAAAAGGGACCCATCTTTTTCTTTGGATTCTTGAAGCCAATCTTTTTACATCTGCCATTGAGATACTTTATTATAGTCCATCTGACTGCTTCCGTTTTTCTGTTATAAATTGTTTTGAAAGGTGGAAGTCTCGTTTGCTGAAATTTTGTCCTCCATTTGTTTTTTTCCTTAAAAGCTGTTTTATTTCTTCCGGCAGTTTTAAGGGATGCATATTCTTTTCTCTTCCAGTTGTTACCTCGTCTATGACTCTGCATTTGTTTCGTTAATTCTTTTGTGGCATCGTCTGCTTGCTGATTATCATTCAAATTATACTTGAGAATTTCAAGCTCTTGAAGATTAGGTTGATATTTCTGCCAGTTGTGATACTTCTGATTTTCATTCTAGATGATTCTGAGAACAACATTTAATTTCACTGGGAGGTGATCAAAATTTAATTTGTAGAGCACCTTTGAAGTAATCTGATGATAAAATTTTCTGGTGATTGCAAAGACTAGAACATCTGGCCTGTGATTTATCACCGTGGGTATGTCTGAACCAATAATGCTGATTGCATTTTTATCACAGTAATCGTTGAAAACTATACCGTGCCTAGTGTTTATTCTGAAACCCCAGAATTCATTTTAGATTAAAGTCTCCCATGACAATACACAGGTTTTTTGTTTGAAAGATTTTTTTGATCAAATCGTAGTCTATTTCATTATCCGGTGGTTTGTAAATTGTTGCTAATCGCATGACCTTGTTGTTCTTCAGATGGAAATCAATTACTAGATTTTCAACGATTCTTTGAAAATTTGCGGAGTCACCACACAGAGCCACAGCTTCGGAATAAACATTTATTACGACCACACAAACATAATGATTATCTTGGTTAATAAAAAGGAAGGCAGACATAGAAATTTCGAACCTCACGCTTTCGTGTGTAGTGACTCTCTGCTCTGTTGTTTTCCAGACGGTCGTCTCCAGTACCCGGGATCACGTGACACACTCGAGGTCGTTGACCCGACTCTTGGGGGTCGTCTGCGTGAGACACCACACACTCCCTCCCCAGTGATCACGAGTAATAAGAGGTGATCGCGTCCTTGTCAGAAAACTTTCCTGACACAGGGGTACAATAGAAATGGCGACATGACTGCAGAAAAAATTGGTGGCGCAGGGAGTTCCCCCATCGAAGGGTTAGCACACCAACCTCTCGATGAGGATAAAAAAACAAGCCTGCCGTTCGGAATCGGCAGTAAATTGTAGGTTCCGGTCTAATTAGCCCTCGTGTGCAGAAAATGACCACGGTGCGATAAAAATGATCAAAATGATCAATGACCGAATATTGAGATCACGTCTAGGTTTCTCTACTTTGGTAGAGATGTTGATCAGTCAATGGCAAAATGCTTGCTTAAAAAAAACAATCGGTGATTCAGGCCCGTAGCCATAAATTTCGTTCAGGATACCAAAGAAGAACAATAGATTTGGCTATCTTTCCCCCCCCCCCCCCCATTTTTTTGGTAATTTTCTCACATTTCGGGGGACGACGACGACCAGAGCCCCAAGTCCGCGCTACGTCCTTTTTTGCGGGTTTTTTTTAAAATATTATATGAAACCCTCTTCAAGTATGAATAACGTTGGCCATTTTACAATTATATTACACTAAATTAAACTATAGTATTACTAGGGGAGCAAAGCCTCCCTGACGCCTACGGCGTTCAACCCCCCCCCCCCCCCCCCCAACTCCTCCAATGGAGCTAACTACTCGTCACTTTAATTATAAAGCAAAATATTCCTCAGACACTGCGAATGCCTGCAAAATATTTCAATTGCAATTGCAAAAGTCATTCAATTGCCAGTTTCCCATTCTGATTTCGATAAGCAATGCACTACCATCATAAATACAACATAATACTCGATGCACCGCAATACATACGTGATACACCACTATATGCAATGCACCACCATATCAGCAATACAGCAAATTAAGTAGTGATTCACTATATACGGTCTATCACAACACGCAAAGCACCACTGTCGGCAATAAAGTACAATACTCAATCCACCACTATATGCAGTGCACCACAATACAGCACAAAACGCAACGCACCACCATCGGCAATGCAGCAATAAGCAATGTACCACTATATGCAATGCACCAACATCAGCAATACTGCAAAATGAGTAGTGTACCATGATAAGGAAAGCACCACAATACGCGATGCATCGCAATAGGCAAAGTATCATAATATGTACCACAATACACCGTAAGCACTGCATTACAATAAGCAATACAGCACAATATGCAATGCACCACAGTACGCAATGTATCGCATTGAACAAAACACAATAATACGCAATGAACCACAATACGCAATAAGCACTACGCAATACACCCCAATATGCAATAAGCACTCATTAAAATAAGCAATACAGCACGCGATGCACTACAGTATAATATGCAATCCACCACAATACGCGAACGCGATGTATCGCATCAAGCAAAGCACAATAATACGCAATGCACTACAATACGCAATAAGAACTGCATTACAATAAGCTATGCAGCACGTTATGCACTACAGTACGTAATGCATAACAGCACAAATCAACATACAGCAAAATCAGCAATGCACTGCAATCAGCGAAGCATCGCAATAAGCAATTTACCACAATACGCAATACAGACTGCATCGGACTGCATTATAATAAGCAATACATCATGCGATGCACTAAAATCAGCATTGTATTTGCAGTGCACCACAATAAGTATTACAGCACAATAGCAATGCATTACAATAAGCAATACAGCACAATAGCAATAACCACTGCATTAGATTACGCAATACATCACAATACGCAATGCATTACAATAAGCAATACATCACAATACGCAATGCATTACAATAAGCAATACAGCACAATACGCAATGTACCACAATACGGAATAAGCACTGCATTATAATAAGCAATACAGCATGTAATGCACTACAATACGTGATGCATAACAATACGCAATGCACCACAATAAGGCCTACAGCACAATAAGCAGTAAGCACGGCATTATAATAAGCAATACGGAACACGATGTACTACGTAATGCATACAATACGCAATGCAACACAATCAGCGGTGAACCACAATACGCAATGAAACACAATCAACGGTGCACCACAATACAATGCGCATACTGCATTGATGCATAACAATACGCAATGCACCACATTCACCATATTGCAGTATACCATAATAAGCAGTAGGCACGACATTATAATAAGCAATACGGCACACGATGTACGTACAACACGCAATGAAGCACAAAACGCAATACACCACAATACGTACTGCATTATAATAAGCAATACAGTAAGCGATGCACTACAACACGTAATGCATAACAATACGCAATAAAGCACTATACATCGCAATAAGCACCACAGCACGCCATAATCACTGAAACACAATAAGCAAGCGATGCACTATAATCAGCAATGCACAACTATTTGCAGTACACCACAATAATCAATAGAACCCAATACGCAATACGCACTGCATTGAAATACAGCACGCGATACACTATAATGCAATTAGCAACACACCACAATCAGCAATGCACCACATTAAGCAATACGGCACGCGATGCACCACAATACATATGACTGTATGCAATACAGTACAATACGCGATGCATCACATAAGCAAAGCACATAATCAGCAATGCATTAGAATAAGCAATACAGCACGCGATGCATTACAATACGCAATGCACCAAAAATAGCAATGTACCACTATTTACAGTGCCCTGCAATACAGCATAAAACGTAATGCACCACAATACGCGATGTATCGCAATAAGCGAAGCAACATTATATACGCAAAAAGTACTGTATGACAGTAAGCAATATATCAATGCACCATTTTAGGCAATGCAGCACAATAAGTAGTGCAGCCTTATATTAAGGGCACCACAAAAAACAATGCACCAGTATATCAGGGCACCACATTAAGCAATACAGCACAATACTTAATGCAACTCCATCGGCAATACAGCATAGTGCTTATTGCACCACCATCGGCAATACAGCACAATAAGCAATGCGCCACCATAGGCAATACAGCACAATAATTAGGGCACCACCATATTCAAAGCACCGCAATAAGCAATGCACCACTATATTCAGTGTACCACATTAAACACAATACGCAATACACCACAATAAGCAAAACAACACAATGCGTAATTTACCCCCATCGGCAATACAGCACAATAACAAATACACCGCCACCGTATTCAATACAGCACAATAACAAATACACCGCCACCGTATTCAATACAGCACAATAACAAATACACCGCCACCGTATTCAATACAGCACAATAACAAATACACCGCCACCGTATTCAATACAGCACAATAACAAATACACCGACACCGTATTCAATACAGCACAATAACAAATACACCGCCACCGTATTCAATACAGCACAATAACAAATACACCGCCACCGTATTCAATACAGCACAATAAGCAATGCAGCACAATAAGCAATGCAGCACAATAAGCAATGCAGCACAATAAGCAATGCAGCACAATAAGCAATGCACCACAATATGCAGTGCACCACAATACGCAATACACCATAAGCACTGCATTAGAATAAGCAATATGGCACGTGATTCACTAAAATACGTAATGCATAACAATGCGCAATTGGCTAATATTTACAGTGCACCACAATACCTCATGCACCGCAATACCGCATAATATGCGATGCACGCACTAAACAAAGCATCATAATACGCAATGAGCCATAATAAGCCATAAGCACTGCATTACAATAAGCAATACAGCACTCAGTGCACTACAGCACGTAAAGCATCACAATTAGTAATGTAGTAATGTGTGTAATCAATAATATTGTACACCACAAATAAGCAATGCAGTATAGTATGCGATGCATCGCAATAAGTAAAGCTCAATAAAAAGCCCTATAGTACGTAATGCAGCACAATACGCATTACAATGCAGCACGCGATGCAATACAATATGCAGTGCACCGCAATCAGTAATGCACTATTATTTTTGCAGTGCCACAATAAGCAATGCAGCACAATGCGCAATGAGAAGCAAGTATTCATCCTCGACTCAAAACGAAACCTGTCAATTTCCCCATGAAGAGATCTGTCCAATGTCCCGCCCTGGGTACCCGGACCCTGTGTGTTGGGAGCACTGGTGATGTATACATACCTCTGGGTACATGCACGAAACTCGATCCCTACAGGTCAAGCGGTTCCCGATGTGTTCAGGAGTTAAATGAAAACTCGACCCAAAATCGTAACCGACTTCCGTAACACAAAAACGTAACAGATTTCCGTCACTCATTTTCGTAACATAAAATCGTCACTAATTTCGGTTGCTTAGAAATGGGCCCTTTTCGAGTTTGTGATTTTATATTATAGAGTAGATATATATATATATTTGCCTTTTTCAATACTTTACTGTATTCAATTCAATCAGTATAGGGATTTACATTGTCACAATTTGCAGAAGTTATAACATCTTTTACCGCATTAGTTTACAGATATTTTCAATAGTATATCTCGGAGAAATGACAAATATTCTCATTATCTACATTATTAAATCAAATTTAGTTTTTTAAATACGAGAAATTTTATTGCCAAAATAATTACATTTGTTGCTAACAGATGACGGTATAAATATTTATTTAGCTTTACTGTTACTTGTTGGCAATAAATGTAACTATTCTGACCACGAACATTTCTGTTGTTAAATAAAATCCTGTGCAATTTTCAGGTCTTGCTGTGCAATTTGCATCGTCTATATAAAAATGCTTCTCCAATTATTTTATTTTTACTTTTTTTTTTGTTACGTTTGGATTACCTGGGATATGGCAGTGATACAGAGAAATACCTATTGTAAATCATCAAAACCACCATTCTTGTTGAAAAGCAAAATTATAATTCTATAATGAGAAAATTATTGATTGGTGGCGAGTCAAATTCAGCAACATCGGCTGTTTTGTTTTTCTGGATAAATTGTACAATACTGTCTTTTCAAATAATAACCGTTAGCCCCCAAGCTTAAAAATCATTATCATTTCCAAAAATGTGTGTATGTAACGTTGTTGTGTATCATGATTCTGATAAGTTTTCAAAATTTTTCAGATACAGTTTATGAATCAAAACCTATATGCATTCGATATTACATTCCAGTTAAGTGGTGCATAAGCTCATTATTTTCCGCGACAATCTTAATAATGAAATTTATGCATATATTATACTGCTACTTGAGCTGATTTTAAGACATCCCTTATTACATACATGTCGGCAATACACTTCTCGAATCACCAACGGGGTATGTTTCAACCGAACCCGTCTGTATTTTGAGCCAACATACTTTTTAAAACAATGATCGAGCACTTATTTCACAAAAAAAGTGTTGATCGAACACTTTCTCCCGGGTGTTGCTAGTTAATAAATCGGTTTTCAAGGTCGCATTTCAATAAATTTGTGTTTTTTTAATTTATTCTGTATTAGCATAATTAATTTTACTGAAAAAAAGATATATTTTTGCGTTTTAAACGTTCCGGTGGTAATGTGTTTGTACATCATCAGCGATGTATTTACAGGAGGGCTTAGTGGGCTATAGCCCAAGGCGGCAAGCTCAAAAGGGCGACAGATTTGAGGAATGATTGACCAAGAAAATTAGTAGTATGGGAGAAGGGCGGCAAAATTTGTACAACCCTCAAGAAATCCGCCTCTGCCCAGACAGCTAGAGGCTAGATTTGTGAGTGACCAAAAGAGTGACCTACAGACCGATGAATCAGATAAGTGAGTGACCCCAGTTACTGCTGATGAATTAAACATAATAATATCAAAACTAAGCTCTAAATCTTCTGTTGGTTTCGATAAGATAAGTATACGCATTGTGAGAGAAAATATAGAATTTTTTAAAATTTTTCTCTTATATCTAATAAATTTGATCTTTGAAAGCGGAATTTTTCCAGATCAGCTAAAAATTGTAAAAATAATTCCACTATTTAAAAAGGTTGATCGAACTGATCCCCTAAACTATCGTCCCATTTCAATTTTGCCAACATTGAGTAAAATCATTGAAAAAGCGATGTACAATAGAATTTCGAATTTTCTAGGAAACAATTGCTCCATATATGAAAAACAATTTGGATTTCGTAAAAATATGTCAACTAAAACTGTACTTATATGGTTCATTGACACAGTGCGATGCGCTATAGACGATGGTAATTTCACGTACGGAATATTCTTAGACTTTAAGAAAGCATTTGATTTTGTAAACCACGAAATTTTACTAAAAAAACTCGCTCTCTATGGAATTCGTGGTGTAGCATTAAAGTTGTTTAAGAGTTACCTATCAAACAGGAAACAATTTGTAAATATCGGAGCGTACAACTCTAGTGTCAACAACGTCACTTGCGGGGTGCCTCAGGGTTCTTGCCTCGGACCACTTTTATTTCTGATCTATGTCAATGACATCCATAAAATATTCAGAAATTGCATAGTATTTATGTATGCAGATGACACGGCCCTTTTACATTCAGCAATGAAAAACTAATTTATCCTGATATCAAATATTCTATATCAAATAATAAATAATTCCGACGGGTAAATTTAAGTGAAACAATAATTCGATTTGGTTATATGGATCGTTAACATCAAGTGTAGATGCTATTTATTTTAATTGTTATTTTTGTCTACCTTTTTCTCTGTATTATTAAAATTTTGCCATTGAATTAAAGTGAAAAAAAAAAAAACCGCTTAGAATGAAATTCTCTTATATCAGCTTTGGGTTGCCATAATTAATTTTTTAATTTAATAAATAAATATATTTGCACCTATTTGGCCGATATACTTCGTTCTTTTTATCTTTCTTTCAGGTCAAAAGAAATAAGAAGATTTACGTGTATCGCAAGAGCAAAGATGTCATAGGGTCGAGAGCATTTTACTAGCTTTTAGCTATTGCTCTCTTCCCTGTCCCAGCTTTCTTCACCATATTATGAATTAACTATTTTCTACCGTGTCTATTCAAACATTTTTTCTTTCTCTTCGCATATTCTGTCAAATATTGTAAAATATGTCTTTTAATTGTAAACTCTAATTTGTATAGTATTATTGAAATTGACTGGGGACAAATAAATTATGTTACGTTACGTTATGTTATGTTATGACATAGAGCGTGTGAAAGCATGTCAGTAACCAAAAGAGTGATCTAGAGCTTGTGCAAGCTTGTGAATGACCAAAAGCGTGATCTAGAATGCGTGCAAGCATGTGATAAGCAAAGTAATGATCTAGAGTATGTGTAAAGAGGAAATTTATTTTATTTATTTATTTATTTATACAATATTGATTGGCCGAGGCCTATACAAGAGGATGCGGAATTACATATGGCAAAAGTGCCGATTGATGGTACGAGAAAATTCGGAAATCGTAGTGCAATCTACAATATTTGATGGTAGGTTGTTCCAGTCGATAATAGTTCTTGGGAAAAAGCTAAATTTACGACAATCTGAAGAGACAAAGATGGGCTGTAATTTTTTGGAATGATTGAGTCTAACAGAGAAATGTGAAGGTTGGATTAGCATATTGGATGTGTCAATATTAAAAACCCCATGGAGGAGTTTGTAAAGAAAAGTTAAACGAGAGATAAGTCGAAGAGAGGAGAGCGGTTGGATATTGAGTTGTCGCTTGAGTTCCGTTATAGAGACATGTGAAGACCAACAATTGAAAATGAAACGAGTGGACTTATTTTGGATAGATTCTAATTTGTCCATGTTGGTTTGGGTGTGGGGGTCCCAGGCTTCACAGGCATAGGAGAGGGCAGGGAGAATATATGTTTGGTAGCACAAGTGACGAACATGACGAGTGGAATATTTTAGGTTACGGCGAAGGAAAAACAGTTTTTGGAGACATTTATTAAAGATATAATCAACGTGAAGGTTCCAGCGGAGATCGGAAGAGATTATAATGCCCAGGTATTTATCTTGGGAAACCTCAGAGATCAAAGAGTCGTTTATAGAATAGGAAAATTCGTTTGATGATGAAGTGAAATGATCAAAAGAGTGACCTAGCAAGGAACCATGCCAGTGAGCAACCAAAAGAGTGACCTAGAGCATGCGACGAGCATGTGAGCGGCCAAAAGTGTGACCTAGAGCATGTGCGATCATGTGAGCGACCAAAACAGTGTGCAGTCATGTGAATGACTTATAGAGTGTGTGTGAGCAGTGACCAAGAAAGTGACTCAGAAACACTGGTATACTTGCAGGAGTGGGGAGAGGCCAAGTGGATTATAGCGTAGGGTGGTGAATTCGAGAAAGAGTGGTCAAGAAAATTAGACTAGAATGGAAGAAGGGCCGCAAAATCATGTAGCCCACAGACGGCAAAACCATAAATTCGCCTCTGTACATGATAGAACACTTTTGGCCAGGGGCAATACTTTATCCTCAAACACCCAACAAAATAATAATCCTATACATCAACAAGCGTAATTAAATTGAAACGAAATGGGTAAACACTGTTATAATATGTCGTAAGAGGTTGCGCGTTGTCCATAAAAATCCCGCGGCATTGATTTCTGAAATCATCCATTAATTTGCCCCCTCGTTGTACGTTATCTAAAATTTCCCCACGTACACAGTAGTTACACAGTTTAATTGCATATAAAATAATGTGTACTTACTATATAATGGCATAACATAGCAGTTGCTTTACAGTTAAACGTGACGGGAAAATATAAATAGAAGACCATATTTCTTATTCATCACTTTATAGGGTGATTTAAAGGATATCAACGCCAGTGTTACCACAGCAATCACTAAGCGGGTGAGGTATTTAATCGGACATTAGGTCAAGGACCAAGCAAATGTGACGTTACCCCTTACGAACTGTAGTTGACAAAAATAATTATTTCTTTTATTATTTTAGCAACTGCGGACTGGTTAAGAAATTTAAACATTTGGCAGAACGGGGGAAAAATAAATAAATAGTCGCAATAATTTGTGGACCGGCAAAAAATTCATAAATAGAAGAAATAATTTAGAGACTGTCAATAAATAAGTATAATAAATAGGTGCAACAATTTGCAGACAGGCAATAAATAAATAAATACAAAAACATTTCGTTCCAGCAAAAATAAACGAATAAGAGAAATAATCCGAGAACCGACAATAAATAAATAAATAGGAGCAATAACTTGTGGACTATAAACAATTTATAGACCGGTAGAAAATGTATAAATGTCAGAAATAATGCACAGACCAGTAAAAAACAAACAGAAGAAATATTTTGCAGACCGGCAATAAATAAATACATAAATCTGAGAAATAATTTGCAGAATTCAAGAAGCAAATGAATAGGAGCAGTAATTTCGGACCGGCAAAAAATATATAAACAAGGGAAAATTTTGTGGCCCGGTGGGAATAGTGAGAAATAGTTTTCGGAACAGTAAAATCATTATATAAATAGGAGCAATGATTTCTGGACCGACAATAAATAAATATAAATATAAAAGTAAATAAATAACTATAAAAGTATATGAATAAGAGCAATATATAATTTGAAAAATAGCAAAAAATACATAAACAGGAGAAAAATTTTTCGCGAACCGGTGGAAGTGTGAGAAATAGTTTTTGGACCAGAAATAATTTGTGGATTTGCAAAAAATCAATGAATAGGAGCAGTAATTTTTGAGGACCTGCAATAAATGAATAAGTAGGAGCAATAGTTAGGAGAAATAGTTTTCGGACCGGCGAAAGTAAATGAATGGGAGTAAAGTAATTGTCGAACCGGCAAAAAATAAATAAATAAGAGCAATATCATTTGCAAACCAGTAAAAAATATATGAACAGTAGAAATAATTTATAGACCGGGCAAAAACATATAAGTAGGAGAAATAATTTGCGGACTGGCAAGAAATAAATGAATAGGAACAAAAATAAATAAATAAGGAAAATATTTTTCAAATCGGAAGTAAATACATAAACAGGACAAATAATTATAGAACGGCAAAATTAAATAAATAGGAAAAACAATTTGCGGGACGGAATATTCAAATAGGAGAAAATATTTATAGACCAGAGAAAAAATGCATAGACAGATGAAATATACTGAGAAATTGAATTTTCTGGGTGTTATGCCGAAACTTATATTTGGAGAGAAAAGTGATTTGTCTCCTGCGGGAACCGGATCCCCTTGCATACCGGGCAAGAAAAGTGCGCTAACCAATATACCAGAGACATACTTTTCAATTCCTTATACTACGCATTAGTAGCGTGAAGAGCTGAGTGGAGTCGTAGCAGCCTCCCTTAAAACTACAGGAATTTTTACCCCAGTTGGCGTTTTTGTATTAAAAGATGGTATTTTTCGGACCGAAATATATACCGATCACTTTTCTTTCCAAATATTAGTGTTTCGGCATTTTTAACATCCAAAAAATTCAATTTCTCAGTCCCTTTCGGGCCAAACAAATACCATCTCTTAATACTAACAGGTGAAATATTTTGTTGACTGGCACAAAATACACATAAACAGTATATACATATATATACTGTAGCGTAGCGGCTACGTGAATTGTGCAAAAATGTTTTGCGCATTGACAAGAAATTCCCCAGTGACTAGTAGTTGAAAAACACTTGCCTAGTACACAACAGGCGAATTCCAAGATTTCCTTTAGGGTTTTTTGTTGTTTATGGTAGCAAACCACTAAATTAATGAATCCAGACAGGTGTTTATCGAAATTAAAAACAAACAACAACAACATTGGTTTTTTAACCTTATTTTTCCTCCGAACTTTGAACTTTTGTTGGTCTCTGAGGCCGAATTTCGGTATTTCAGGGGTAACTGCAATTAGTTTTTGCGGCAACATTTTTGTCTTCCAGATCATTCCTCTTGTGGCAAGGGGATTAGTTCAAGGTGAATTGGGTAGCAGTAGGTTTCTTACATTATTTTTGCCGTGAAATAAACACTCGTTGTTCCTTGTGTTCAATGAATCTAAACGATTGGTGTGACACGTGGGTTTTTTTGTTCTCAAAGATCGTAATCCCCCATTTATTTTTTTATATTCGTTCATCTGTAGATATTTAAGCATTTTTCAAGATGGAAATTATCATACTTTAAATCGCATCTTGAAACGTTCATTTAGAAAAATATTTACGTTTTTAAAAATGAATTAATGTTTCTCTCAAAACCTAATAATGTTTGCAGATTTCTCGCATCTACACACCATTTGTGATCTAGAAAAAACAATTTCTCCAAATTGAATTCTTTAAAAATGTATATATATATATATATATTTTTTTTTTTTTTTAATTTTCACAAATACACAAACACAACACACAGATTTAAACATATGTTATACAAATACAAACATCTAATACTAATACCAATATACAGTAAACAAATACAGTAAAACCTGTCTTTAACGGAATCTGTACTAAGAGGAAAACTGTCTTCAACGGGAAAAAATCGTGGTCCCGTGATTTCAATGCCAAAATACACATTAAGAAACCTGGATTAAACGGAACCTGTGTCTAACGCGGAAACGGAAAGGAAAATTGCAACCTTTAATTTAAAATTTTGCACAAACACTGTGAGTGTTTGTCGACCAACAGAGTAAAAGATCATACAAAATGTTAAAGTGCTCCCCCGAAACTTTTTACGCAGTCTGTGCTTGGAAATGCGAGTTCTACATCATTCACCCTTAGATTAGGGAAAATTCGTTTCTGTACTTGATGCTGAGGTTTTGATAAGCCATGTAGTAAAGCAGTTGCTTTCTGAAACTGTGACAAAATTTTTCGGAAAAGCAGGCCTTTCCACCGGAGAAATCAGTGTAAGGGTTGGATTTCCGGATTTCCGAATGATATGCAAGACTTACAAAATTGTATGCATGCTGTGTGCATTCCGTGATCGCAAGGCTGGCCAGGGCCGGAATCAATCAGAGAGAGGCAAAGGGGGTAACTGCCCTAAAGGCAAAATTTAGGGGGTGGCAAATTTTATTTGGGAACAAAAACATCGTCATAAAATCATCGAATTTTACAGTGGTAGAAGCGGCAAAATCGTGTTGCTCTCTTTCCGTCACTAAATTCCTAGTAATGGCCCTGATGCTATGGATTACATAAACATAGACGATAATGTACAAACTGAATCTGACACGACAGATATTGACATCCTGATTGAAAATTTCTCAGGTAGTTAAAAAGGACGTAAATGTCGCTATTTTAGAATAAAAACAGCGTAGGGGTCGGAATTTTATATAGATGTTGTCAAAAAACCTAAATACAGTATTTAGTGATTATAGACTAATTAATTATTTATTTTATCAATTTTCAAATTATTTATTTTATCAATTTTTTAATTATTTATTTTATCAATTTTTTAATTATTTATTTTATCAATTTTCAAATTATTTATTTTATTAATTTTCAAATTATTTATTTTATCAATTTTCAAATTACAGTATTTATTTTATCAATTTTCAAATTACAGTATTTATTTTATCAATTTTCAAATTACAGTATTTATTTTATCAATTTTCAAATTACAGTATTTATTTTATCAATTTTCAAATTATTTATTTTATCAATTTTCAAATTATTTATTTTATAAATTTTCAAATTACAGTATTTATTTTATCAATTTTCAAATTATTTATTTTATCAATTTTCAAATTATTTATTTTATCAATTTTCAAATTATTTATTTTATCAATTTTCAAATTATTTATTTTATCAATTTTCAAATTATTTCTTTTATCATCAATTAATTTATTTTTATTTTATTTCAATTACACACGAGATCGTTACATAATTTTGCATATTATATCAATTGAACTTTTATTAAGCGAAAACCTGTTCAACGGAAAAAAATCTCGGTCCCTTGCAATTCCGTTGTGAAGACAGGTTTTACTGTATATATACACGCTTAATATAAGCAAACACTTTGTAGCCTCAAGGGACTGAAAAGTCCTTCCAGCAGGTCAGAAGAAATCAGTTATTAAATATTTAAATATTATTTATAATTAATTGTTGTAATTTAATTTTAATTGTGTTGTTTAATTTTAATTGTTGTTGTTTAATATCTGTTTTTGTTTTATTCTCTGGTCTTTATTTCCCTTTCTAAGAAATTTAAACGTTTCTAATCAGTAGAACCGGGATTATATGAGCTAAAAAAATGGACAAAATATGCACTAAAAATAAGATGAATATGACGTATATAATTGATGAGATATGACATGAAATCAAAAAATATGTGCGTAAAATGAAAGAAAATCAATCTGAAAACTAGTATGGACTAAAAATGAAAAAATTTGCATTTGAAAGTTTCGAAAAGTGAAAAAAATTAATAACAATTTCCAAAATATGCATCTAAAAATACTGAAATATGCATTGAATAAAAAATATGCTTGAAAAATTCCTTAATTGACACCATTCAACTTGTAGGAGAACCGTGGGTTGTTCGAACCAAAATGAGCGACCATGCATTTGTCAACGCTAAACGTCATGCGCCATTCATTTGTCCATGCTACAATCCTGTTTAAGTTTGTCTGAAGCAACTCCTATCGCTTTGATTCCCGACTACCCAAAATAGCTTCATGTCATTTGCGCGAATTTCCTAACAATCCTATCAATGCCCTAATCGAGTTTATCGATAAAAAGTGAAAAATGTAGGGGGGACCAAGGACACTTCATTGAGGAACTCCACTTGTGACACCTGCGCAATCAGAGAATTCCCCGTTCACCATAACTTGTTGTGACCTGTCTCTTAACCACGAATGTATCCAATTCATCAAGTTGCCCAAAATCTCGTGTAGAGAGTTTACAATGTCGGATTCGATGAAATCCCTGTGGGGACAGCGTCCTCCACTGGATAGTGCTGTTCACGTAATACGGAAAAGAGCGCGCCGGCGCGATAGAGGAACAGGACTTGCGTTTTGCAAGTCTAGTTTAGTCACATTCCTTCAACACCAACTGTTGTTGAGGGAATGCGGCGGTTGAAGACAAACACTTCCTTCCCAATTCATAGATAATTAAAATTTATTATGCAATTAAACTTACAGAACGTAAAAGAACGAGCGGACCACGTGACTGTCTGGTTTGTGACGCAAAATGCATCCAGTTCCTCCATCGCGCAGGCGTGCTCTTTTCCCTATTACGCGGACAGCGCCATCCAATGGTGGACGCTGTCGCCACATGCTTTCTGGAAATCAAGGTAAACAACATCTACATTTTTGCCCATACCCAAAGCTTTAGTCACGTGATCATAGAAGCAAAGGAGGGTGGTTACACATGACTTCCTCTTCTTGAATTCATACGGTTTATCCGACAATACATTATTCTCATCCATCCACCTCACCAATCGCCTTTTGATAATAATTTCCAAAATTTTCGAGAGTTCGTCAAACTCACTCGACAATAACTGGATACCGCTTTTCTACTACATTTTAAAATACGGGAACCGCATTAGCAAGCTCCCAATCCCTGGGACGATACCCTCTGTAACACTAATCCTGTAAATTGGTACGATTGACCCCAACAATTCCATTGCACATTCCCTGACGATTCTAGGAGAGATATCATCTGGTGTTGGTTCTTTCCTTGTACATAAATTTTTTAGAAGATTTAGAACCTCCACATCTTCCATTTGAATATCGTTGAGGATTTTATTACCCCATGCAACACCGGTACATTGAATATCGTTTTCTCTATTAAAAACTGACGCGAAAAAGTAATTGAAACCGCTACACATGCCAACATTGCTCTGTACCCTAAACCTTCCTATCGAGAGGGGGGCCAACTGTCCCCTTACATCCATTATTGACGTATATAAAAAATAATTTTGGGTGAGAGTCAATATTATCTGTGAACCTAGATTCAACTTCCTTCTTATTATCCCTCATCGCTTTCTTCAACACCCTTCTTTTATCAGAAAACAATGACAGGTCACCTCGTCCACTTTTATACTCCTTGAATGCTCTTTTCTTTTCAAGATAAAGGTTACGCACGCTATCCGTGCACCAGAGGGGGCGCGATGTACAAACAAGCTTTTTAGAACAAGGGATATGAGGTCGTGCAAAACAGAAGACAGCTTTCTACAAAATTCTTCCCATTGACTTACCATCCCGACAATTCCATCCAATCTTTGAAAACTCCCGCTAATCTTTCTCCCAAAACATCAAAGTTGGTTCTCCGAAAACAAGGAAGCAGCTTCTCTACTACCCTTCTTAAATATCGGAACAACATTAGCAAGTTTCCAATCCCTTGGGACGATACCCTCAGCAACACTACTCCTGTATATCTGTGCGACTGGACCCAACAATTCATTAGCACATTCCCTGAGGACCCTGGGATAGATATCATCTGGTCCTGGTGCTTCGCTTGCACATACATTTCTTAGAAGATTTAGGACCTCCATGTCTTCTACTTGAATATCGTTTAGGGTTTTATTACCCCATGCAATATACCCGTATATCGAATATCATTATCTCCATTAAAAACCGACGCGAAAAAGTCATTGAAAGCATTACACATGCCTACATTGCTCTCTAACCTAAAGCCTCCTATCGAGAGGGGGGCCAACCGTCCCCTTACATCCATTATTGACGTATCGAAAAAATGATTTTGGGTCAGAGCCAATGTTATCTGCCAACCTAGATTTAACTTCCTTTTTACTATCCCTTATCGCTTTCTTCAACAGTCTTCTTTTATCAGTAAACAATGATAGGTCACCTCGTCCACTTTTATACTCTCTGGATGCTCTTTTCTTTTCAAGATAAAGGTTCCGCACGCTATCCGTGAACCATAGAGGGTGCGATGTACAAACACGCTTTTTTCGAACAAAGGGTATGACGTCGTGCATAACAGCGGACAGCTTCGTACTAAATTCTTCCCATTGACTTACCACCCCTACTGATTCCAACCGGTCTTTGAAAACTTCTGCTAACCTTCCTCTCAAAACATCAAAGTTAGTTCTCCGAAAACAAGGAACCAGTCTTTTGTTATCAGCTTTACGTTAGCTAAGTAAAGTTACATAGAAAACTAATGACACGATGATCACTGGAAGAAAACTCGTCCGCCACCGAAACATGTTCAACAAGATCTTCGGAATTAGTGAGAACTAAATCAAAAATATAGCAGCACCCCTAGTGGCTTCTGGTACATGCTGATACAAAAAATAATCGAGCACCAACTTAAGAAAGTCTCTTTCATATTGATCTCTAGCCGAAAGGTTCTCCCAATCAATACCCGGGCAGTTGAAATCCTCTAATATGACAACCCTCTTATGCTCACACAGGTAGGAAATTTCATCATGAAGTTTGGCGATTTTGTTTGGGTTTATATTCCGTTTATTATAACAAACCCCCATAAAAACTTTATGACACCTTTTGTTTTCAAGCTCAACCCGTGTAGTTTCAATATCACTTCTCTGCACGTTATACTCTCTAGCCTTCAAACATATTTTCATGTATATCCGCACTCCACCCCTTTCCTATCAGATCTATTTCTCAAATAAGTATCGTATCCTGAGATGTGTAAGAAAGATTCATCCCATCATTTGCCCAAGACTCTGTAATGGCTATGAGATCCAGGACCTCCACAACTATCATAGTTTCTAAAATTCTTTCTTATTACCCATGGCCTGGCATTACCCAACTCTTGGCATTCATTAGCACACATTTTAATTTACCATGTGATTTAGTGTCAATCGAGAAGGAAGGTGGATAATTTTCCGTCTATACTTATCATTAATTGTTATTATCATTAACTAACCCATATTCCCGTCTGCGTGGTCTGGGAGTAAAAAACTGACCTAAGCATAGCGTAAACCTCACAACCTCCTCCTATTTAGGTGAATCCCATCCCAATGGAGCCATCTATCGGTGAATGTGGGAAACTCCAAGAACGTGGTCCCAAGTGAAGAACAAATGTCTTTCAGTCCAAAATTGACTTGGTGGGTCTTACTTCTATACCCTTACTACCCCTTGGCAGTACTGGAATCATTGCCACATCTAAACCCCACTCCTGAGTAGATAACAGTAAGTCCCGCTACACTGACGGAGACTCACTAATATTCGCTCCTACCCGCAGAATTAGTCCAAGTAACTTTTCGACGATGAAAAACGCGTCGCACGTTGCTAATTCCCCCCCCCCTCCAGGTAGACAACAGCTCGCGAAACCCCGAAAATCCCTACACACTCACCGTTCCATAGAATAGCTGATAATTAACCCCTATCAGTATCTCCCCTCTACCTCATCCCGAACCACCCATTCATCCTCTAAACAGTCGTTTTTCGTGAAGATTGCTTCTTTGACGACAGGTGGCTCCGTTATACCCGGACCCACTAAATCCCTAACTCTCTCCCGTAACGCTTCGATCTCGAGTTCAATCTTGTGCTATTCAAACACCCCTTACACTTGAAACTATTAGCTACTGTCCCCCTAGATCAGGAAAACCTCCCATCGCAAGCTCTACGCAACACTAATCCAGGTCGAGGCATACTAACACTATTGCAAAAAACTAAATAATAACACTTAAAAAATTGGAGAATGAGAAACGGTAACAGGAAATTAAAATAACCTAAAATACATTACAATGCAAAATATACGTAGAAGATTGTACGAAAAAATTATAATTATTATATATATATTAAAAGTACAATTTATACTTTTTAGTATTAGCTAACTATCTATTCGCTAACACTAAAATAATAAGACCCAAATTAATAAAAAAAATTTTTTTAAATAACTGCTGAGAATACCCGGGAAAAAATCTACACAGTTCGTTAACACTTAGACAAACCAACATCCGAAAACCCCACAAAATTTTATCAAAGAAGCGGAAAAAACACCGAAATGGCAGGAAGCAAAGAACCAGTTATTCCTTCCTATACGAGCACGTGGGCAAAGAAATTAACAATCGACAAAAAAGCAACGATCAAAAACCTGGTGAAAGTACAATGAAAATGAAGTGAGAGAGAGAAAAAAAAATTTTACTCGAAACTCGATCGAAAATATACAACGAAAATTAAAAAAGTTGAGAGTAATAAAAAACACTTATCTCACAAATCAAACAATGGTGGCCCTAAGAATCCGGTGGCAAAATCAAACTAAAGAGAAGAATTAAACACACAATCTAGAAAAATAAAAACACCGCAGAGTTTGATGCAAAGGATAAATAAAAATAAACACGCTAAATAAAACTCACGAGAACGAAGAAAAACATAAAATGGCGAACCGACGCCACAGATAATCCCTTGACAACGGTCCCGGATAAAAACTACGGCTATTGGCCAACGAGCGGAACACAATAAAAACACGTCCGATCCCTATCTCAACCAAGACGAGAATGAAGAGCACCATTATACACAGTACTTTGACATGTTTCCAGATCTGCATAATGAGGTTCAAGTTCATATTTCTATATGCAATTAACACCGTTTGCAGATATATCTGACATACTGTACTACCGAAAACATGTAGGAGGCTTGCGCACTGATAGAAATGCGTAGAGGCTTGAGTACCGATAGAAATGTGTATGAAGCTTGCGTGTCACTGAAAATGCATATGAGGCTTTCGTATCACTGCAAATGCATCAGAGGCTTGCGTATCACTGCAAATGCATCAGAGGCTTGCGTATCACTGCAAATGCATCAGAGGCTTGCGTATCACTGCATATGCATCAGAGCCTTGCGTATCATTTAAAATTCGTATAAGGCTTGCGTATCACTTAAAATTCGTATAAGGCTTGCGTACCGATAGAAATGCGTAGGAGGTTTGCATATCACTAAAACTGAGTACCAATTGAATTTCACCCCCTCCCCTGTATATTGTGCTATAACTAATGTTTTGGTTTTTTTTAAAAGTAAGCCTACTGGAATAGGTTTTTACGCTATTGCTGATAATATATCGCGTTCCCGTAAATGACTGTCAAGTCTCCTCCGGGACGGAGGGAAGTACGCTTATCATAGGCTAAGAACCACTAACTTATTTCACAGGGCACATGCAGTGAAATACAATGTTTTCCTAAAAAAAATTACAAAAGATTGCAATCAATAACATAGAAGTTTTTTTTAATGAGAAAAAAAAACTATTAAAATTCACAGAATAAAGAGATTTGCAGGTTGTTCCGATAAATATATAGTTTAAAAGTTCATAAAAATTTAAGTTGAATTTATTTTGTGTTTTTTTTAATGCGGTTTGCAAAAAAGTTAATCTCAGGAAGGGGGAATTAATTTTAGTATAAGATAAAAGTAAAGTTAAAATTTTTGTCGATAGAGGGCGCTAAACGAAAGAAAATCAATGGAATCATGCAAATCAGAGTCCTATAAAATGCAGGTCGTACGAACAGCTCGTTTCTGAATTTTCCTGTTTCCGGCGCTTACATAAGGTTTTCACTTTGATGTTGAAATTAGTGGATAAAGCAATATTGGTGAAGTGGTTTTACCTCAGCCATGAATCACCAGGAAAAACGAGAGATACACTCCCACGTTACTATTCCTATGAATACCAGAACCTCTAACCGTAGAGGGAGTGTGGAGCCAGAATCACCGGCTGAAGCTTTAAGAGCGTTTCGGACACAGAAGAGATTCAAGAAACGTTCAGGTCCAATCACTTCTGCAGGACTGGTTTCCCTGATCCGCTAACGACAAAAATTTTAACTAAATTTTTTCCTGTACCAAAAAAGTTCCTCTTCGTGAGAATAACTTTTTTTCACAAGTCGCATTCATATATACCAATTCCTTCAATTTTTATGAATTTTCAAACTACGGTGGAACTTCGTTTAAGTGACGTTCAAGGGGGCCATTTGATAAATGCGTAAGTCGCCTGAGATTTCTTTGAAAAGAAGACACCCCTTCTCCTCCCAAACATACAAAACATCCATTCAATTTATTTAAAATTCGATGCGTTTAGTTTTTTCACTGTCTACAGCGTTTATGTTCAACAAGGGCCACATTTGGCCTTTAAAGTCATCTGATATGTCCCGCGATCTAAAACGTAATTTTTTTTAAAATAAACTTGACGACACATTTCCAGATCACGTAAGTGACCTGCAGTGCAGTGACAGATCACATGGCAAAATGGCCCGCAGCACACTTTCAGATCACTTTAGCAACTCGTGGCATACAGATCAAAATGGCACAGTTCCGGAACATTAAAGTGATTTGTGGCACATTTAAAGATTACTTGCGTGATCCGCGGCCTATTTACAGATCACCTCGGGACAGTTTTAGAGCAATTGGATGACCCGCGGCATATTTACGAATCAGCGTGGCCCAGTTCTAGACCACTTGAGCGACCCGCGGCACATTTCCAGATCATTTGAGAGGCCTGCGGCACTTTCCCAGATCGCTCAAACTTCCCGCAGCCCATTTACAAATCACTTGAGTGATCCACGGTGCTGTTTTGGATCACTTCATTAAGTGGCCCGCGACGCATTTCAAGTCAATGAAGTGACCCTCACTCTCCTAAAGGTTGAACACGCTTGGTCTATAGAAATTGCGAGTATTGATGGATATAAATGACGTTTTTAAAAGAAAATGATTTGGAGATCGAGTCGAAGTGAAAGCGTCGAATAAATGAGTTATTTTATCATTAAAATGTATAGGAAATGATTGTATAAGACCGAAGCTAAACGTCGTATGAATGTGAATGTCGAATAACTCGGCAACGTATGAACGAGGTTCCGCCGTATTTAAGAGTTTATGGGACACACTGTATACCAGTTCTAAGCTAAAAATCATTTCCAATCTCATGGAGCCACGGAAAATACATTTCGTCATACGACATCTGCCAACGTCTATTAATAGGTCATTTACGTGAAAAAAGTATTATACATTTTTACGAAACCGCTCTCTCTTCATTTCCATGAAATTAATAGTCCTCACGTGTCGCCAATCA
This sequence comes from Pholcus phalangioides, assembly GCF_987345545.1. Taxonomy (NCBI): domain Eukaryota; kingdom Metazoa; phylum Arthropoda; class Arachnida; order Araneae; family Pholcidae; genus Pholcus; species Pholcus phalangioides. The sequence goes on from NW_028301601.1 coordinate 430,439, forward strand.
TCGAGTTTGATGATTGAATACCGTGCCCTTCGAGGTCATTGCTTTATTATGAGACACCGGTGTCTAATGGGGTACCCTGCGGAGTCACCGACCGAGTATAACGAACCAAAGTCAAAACCTACACATCGTTTTCTCTTCCGTAATTATAATTAGGCTTCCTATGGTCCTTTTTCTTTTCCACTTTGGATATATTCAAGGTAATGCTATTTTTCTTGATTAAAGGGGGGAAAAAAGCTCAACGATCTTGATATTCGAACTGTGGCTCAAGTCGTCCTCCCTGCAGCGAGTTAGTTTTTTTGCTATCATGATAATGGGGTCAGGGCTGGAATCTGGAATTAGTACGTCCGTGTATCACTTTTCATCAGCTTTTATTTTCTCTGATTTTTCTTTTTCTTGTGAGAGCTTTCACTTTTCTTCTTCACAAGACTTTTTTTTTTTTTCGGCTGTGGGTATTAATCAGAAAAACTGATCACTGAATTCGTTTCTGAATGCTCTTCTATTAATGGAACCATAAGGAGCGACGCTTCGATTATAGTTCTTGTAATCAGATTTCATCCCCTATGGTTCATTCCCCATGAAAACGTACTTTTTTTATATGGCACTGAACATGTATCATATTTTTAGTTGAAACACTACATTAACACTGCGATTTGATATGTTAGAGGGAATTTGTTACTTAGTATCGAGGGAAAATTTTAAGGGTAAAACATAGTTTCAAGGAAACAGTTAATTTTTCGGATGTTATGCTGAGGTGAACTCGGAAAGAAAAGTCATCACGTCTCCACCGGGACTCGAACTCAGGCCTTCTTGCATACCGGGTAGGCATGCTACCATCTACACCACTGCAGACATCAGCCTGCATTCCTTATTTCACGCACTGTGGCATGAGGTGCTGAAGTAGAGGCATTAGTAGCCTCTCTTAACTTCAGGAAATGGCCCCCGGGTGGGACGGTTTGGAGAGAGATAGATGGCTTTTTCTCAGCCCGAGATATCAAGGAAAAAGTTATTTTCCGGATATTATGCTGAGGTGAACTCGGAAAGAAAAGTCATCACGTCTCCGCCGGGACTAGAACCCAGTTTCTCTTGCATACCAGGCAAGCATACTACCAAGCTATCTCTCTCTAAACCATCCCACCCGGGGGCCATTTCCTGAAGTTGAGGCTACTGCCTCTACTTCAGCGCCTCACGCCACAGTGCGTGAAATAAGGAAGGCAGGGCCATGTCGCCAGTGGTGTAGATGGTAGCATGCATAAAAGATGTGTGTATGTGTGTTGTATAGCCTATTTTTTAAAATATGAAATAAACTTAGGGAAGATATTGGCATACAGGATGTCCCTGAACTCATGGGCCAAACTTTAAGCGAAGGTAAAATACACACAAAGAAGCATTTTTTGTACAGCAATGTGGGGTCGGAAATGAAAAATGTTGGCGGAAAAACACGAAATGCTGAGGAAATGAAAAGAAAACCTTTTTATTCACGTTAATAATTACAGTAAATGCTCAAATGTGCCACTAACAACATCGATACAGGCCTAGCAGCATCTAGCAAGTGATTGGTGTACCCTTTCTAAGATGCTTAATGTTTCACGAATAGGTGCAGCAGCGATTGAAAGTTTTGCAATGAGGTCCTCATCAGAGTCAATTTCGCCAACACTTTTCATTTCCGACCCACATTGCTGTACAAAAAATGCTTCTTTATTTGTATTTTTTACTTTCCCTTAAAGTTTGGTCCATGAGTTCAGGGACACCCAGTATTGTATTTTTCCGACCATTCATTTATTTTTCCACAGATAAACATATAACAAAAAAAAAAAATTGACATATGTTGCACAAATACAATCATATAATACACAAATACCAATACATAATAAACACATACCAATACATAATAAACAAAATACATACACCCATAAGACAAACAAAACTTTGTTTTTGTTTGACAAACAAAACAAAAAAAACGGGACGTGTGGCCAACGGAAATTGGAACTTCTTTTCCTATTTCTTTTTCGAGACATTTGATGCATTTACGAAAAAGTGTTTTTGTTATTTGATAAAAATACAAGTATCATTGTAATAAAAATGCAAGTATCATTGTAATAAAAATGCAAGTATCATTGTAATAAAAATGCAAGTATCATTGTAATAAAAATGCAAGTGTCATTGTAATAAAAATACAAGCATCATTCACATCCACCAGGCATCCCACATTGCTTATATGATTACTTTTCTTTCCGCGCGAGTTCACCTCGGCATCATATCCGGAAAATAACTGCTTCCTAGAAAAAATTATTATGTCCAAGTATTTTACTATCAGAGTCCCAAGGTGGTGTCTCTAGAATATGGAGACACCCCCTTGAATTAGTTAATTATGATTTTTTTTCTGTTTAAAGGGCATTTTGACATACAATAAACACAAATAAATCAAAAAAAAAAAATTTAATGGTCAGTTTTGGTTTAGGTGTAAAGAAGATAATACGAGGTACGAATGAACTGCAAGATATTTTGAGTGTTAATAGTATTTTTCCTCAGGACTCCATGTGACGCAAACACGACATCGATTCGTCGTTATACGGCCTACATGACTATAACTTGTGACATCCAACGAACGCGGACGGACCGCCACCTACGGAACTTTGATTATCGAGTCCAGACGTGCCAAGGACGCTATAATATCAATTTAGATTTCGATTCTTAGATTATACAAATACAAATACAAATACAACGCCACAACAGGCAAAATGCCCAACGAGGTGGCTGATAAAAAGATGCCCATAAAAATATGGATGTCATATGTTTCAAAAATACAGCAACCCAATTAAAAATGCAATTAACACAAATTACAAACAATATATACACATGATAAAATATTATACAATGCCCATAAAGAATACTTATGGTTGTCTTATTCTAAGAATGGATAGCTTCTCGATTTACCCCAACATGTTTATTGTATTTCTTTTTAAACGTGTCAATTGTGTTACAATTTACTACCTCCGGGGGTAAGCTATTCCATTTATTAACAACCCTATTGGGGAAAAATTCCCTGCGACACCATAACCTTGCATTGTCCCTCACCAATCGATACTGGTGTCCCCTTGTAAAAGCAGTCGATTGGCGGTGTACTAAAAGTTCATGGTCCATCCTATCCATCCCATTGAAAATTTTGAACACTTCGATCATATCTCCTCGACACCTGCGTTCATCCAATGTAAACATATTCAAAAAATGAAGTCTTTCTTCATAACTCAAGCCCTGTGTGCCAATAAGGACACGCGTAGCTCTTCTCTGCACCCCTTCAACCAAGTCTATGTCCCTCTGTAGGTATGGTCTCCAAAACCTTACAGCATACTCCAGTCCAGGACGAACTAAGCCTCGAAAAAGCGGAAGAATGACTTTAGAAGAACGCGAAGAGACCTTTTTGAAAATGAGACCAAGCATTCTATTCGCTTTTTTGACAACCGCTGAACAATGTTCAGAAAACTTAAGTCGCTCGTCAATGAGAATTCCCAAATCGGTGACTCTAGTTGCATCCGGGATAGTGACACCATTCAACTCGTAAGAGAACCGTGGGTTGTTCGAACCAAAATGAGCGACCATGCACTTATCTACGCTAAACGTCATGCTCCATTCATTTGCCCATGCTGCAATCTTGTTTAAGTTGGTCTGGAGCAACTCCCTATCGCTTTCATTTCCGATTACCCCCATTAGCTTCACATCATCTGCGAATTTGCTTGTAATTCCATCGATACCCTGATCGAGTTTGTCGATAAAAAGTGAAAAAAGTATGGGGCCAAGGACACTTCCCTGAGGAACTCCACTTGTGACGTCTGTCCAACCAGAGAATTCCCCGTTCACCATAACTCGTTGCGACCTATCTCTTAACCACGATTCTATCCAATTCAGCAAGTTGCCCCCTATTCCAATCTCGTGTAAACGCTTCAAGAGTTTGCCATGTTGGACCCGATCGAATGCCTTCTGGAAATCAAGGTAAACAACGTCTACATTTTTGCTCTTACCCAAACCCTTAGTCACGTAATCATAGAAGCAAAGGAGGTTAGTTACACATGACTTCCCCTTCCTGAACCCATGCTGATTATCCGACAATACATTATTCTCGTCTATCCCCTTCACAAACTGCCTTTTGATGATAATTTCCAAAATTTTCGAGAGGGAGCTCGTCAAACTCACTGGACGATAATTATACACCACTTCTCTACTACCCTTCTTAAATATCGGAACAACGTTAGCCAGTTTCCAATCTCTCGGGACGATACCCTCAGCAACACTACTCCTGTATATCTGTGCGACTGGCCCCAACAATTCATTAGCACCTTCCCTGAGAACCCTGGGATAGATATCATCTGGTCCTGGTGCTTTGCTTGCACATACATTTCTTAGAAGATTTAGGACCTCCACGTCTTCCACTTGAATATCGTTGAGCGTTTTATTACCCCATGCAACACCCGTATATCGAATATCATTATCTCCATTAAAAACCGACGCGAAAAAGTCATTGAAAGCACTACACATGCCTACATTGCTCTCTACTTTTGAGCCTCCTATCGAGAGGGGGCCAACTGTCCCCTTACATCCATTATTGACGTATCGAAAAAATGATTTTGGGTCAGAGCCAATGTTATCTGCCAACCTAGATTCAACTTCCTTTTTACTATCCCTTATCGCTTTCTTCAACAGTCTTCTTTTATCAGTAAACAATGATAGGTCACCTCGTCCACTTTTATACTCTCTGAATGCTCTTTTCTTTTCAAGATAAAGGTTCCGCACGCTATCCGTGAACCATAGAGGGTGTGATGTACAAACACGCTTTTTTCGAACAAAGGGTATGACGTCGTGCAAAACAGAGGACAGCTTCGTACTAAATTCTTCCCATTGACTTACCACCCCTACTGATTCCAACCGGTCTTTGAAAACTTCCGCTAACCTTCTTCGCAAAACATCAAAGTTAGTTCTCCGAAAACAAGGAACCAGTCTTTTGTTATCAACCTTACCCGAGGAAAAGTTACAGTGAAATCTGACGATACGATGATCACTGGAAGAAAACTCTTCCCCCACCGAAACATGTTCAACTAGATCCTCAGAACTAGTAAGAACTAAATCCAAAATAGCAGTGCCCCTAGTGGCTTCTGATACATGCTGATACAAAAAATTTTCGAGCACCAACTTAAGAAAGTCTCTTTCATACTGATTTCCAGATGAAAGGTTCTCCCAATCAATACCCGGGTAATTGAAATCCCCTAGTATGAGAACCCTCTTTCGCTTACACATGTAGGAAATTTCATCATGCATTTTGGCGATGTTGAATTATGATTTATCATAATTATTCCGTTGATTTATACTCCTGTAATTGGACTTGTGTTATTCTGTTATACAAATTTATATATAGATATATACATATACATATTTAATAAAATTCCGGATGCACCCATCTTTCGGGAACGCTTCGATATCTCCTTGAGATGGGAAGCAGGGTGTGTCCGGTCCTTCAATGTTCAGTATTTTTCCTCAATCAAAATGAAAAGCAAGGACGATCGCTAACCGTAAAGAAACTTTCGTAGCGAATTTCGCGACACATTTCAATTTGAAAATGTCAATATGCTTCATATATTTCTTAAAGAATTAAAAAAATTCAATTTTTCTTCTCATTTCGAATTTCCTAAATAATCAGTCAATATGTGTTACGTATTTTTATTCCATCCCGCACCCCCGGTTAAGAACCACTGCTCCAGATAGTTGTTGGTAAGGCGAATCGAATCATAACTTGATACAATGGAGCCCACAGACAAAGGAGACGTTGGTGTCTTGCGTAACATGTATTTGTATAAAATAGTGTCAGTTCAATCTTAGGTAACATTAAAATCTTTAAATATAAGCTCAAACGTAAAGTTGTGTCATTATATAAGTGAAATTTCCTTGCTCGCGTTGCAATCACATCCTTTTGGACGTCAAAAAGATGTAGAAATGTCTGACGTATGAGAACATCAAATTCTGCAATAAACTGAATAAGGAAGCTAAAGAATTGTCAGGCTCGGAATTGCAGTGAAAATTTGCTAAAAGCTGTCGTAGTTGTCAGGCTTTTCAATCATTGAAACAACAGGAAGAAATAATTTTGTATTTCAAAAAGGAAAAGATGAAAATAAATCAAGGAAATTGTTTGGAGGTATTTAATAACAATCTATGCTTAAAAAGATATGCAGTCAGCATATGAAAAGGTTTTGACTGAATACACATAGATCCCTCGCAATTTTCTACTAGGCATATTCTACATTTTCCCAAGACAATCTAGCCGTTTTTGGGGTGATTTTTTAAGTTTTTACCATATATTTTGATACATACATTCGATCAACAAAAATCGAGTCATGCGATTTTGACATTCCTTGAGGTGATTTCTTACTACTCAAGCCAATCAGAGGGATCATTTGTCTTTTGTTTGGGTGCATTGGGTCAACGTCCAAACTATTTCAGTTTCTTGCCAGAATTTGGTCAGGGATGTTTCTGAAAGCGCTGAGCCGTTCCAGGCTCATGAAAGCAGTGCCGTCTTAACGCATGGGCCCACCCGGGCGCGGCCCGGGGTCTTCAAGAGAAAAGGGGCCTCACAAAAATGAAATGTGGTTGAAATTTCCGAGAATTCGCCACAAAAGGGCCAATATATCGCCACATACCGCTTCAGAAATATCATTTGGCCGGGGGCCCATGATGCTCTTAAGACGGCCCTGCGTGAAAGTATACAAAGCTTATTAATATGGGCTACAATGATTGATTCAATACCAATGCATCATTAAGGTATCCGACTACGTTTAGCCTGTCCAGTATTTCTGACGTAATATTACGTCGGGAGTTGAATGGAAGAAATAGAAATAGCATTCCTTCACTGCTAATGTTACGCCGAGTGTGCGCGTAACAAAGCAACCCTAAAACTTCTCGTTTGAGATTAAAAACACAATCTCTTTCTTTTTTCCACTCACAAACATCTTTTTCCCCCACTCGTCTTTGTCTGAGGGGATGTACTTTAAAATAAATTCGTAGAGAAAAGACGCGAACATATGACAATGCACTTTTTCTATACGCACATTTTCTATTCTCAGAAATCATATGAAGTGCTATATAAAATGAAATATAATTCGTTATTTTCTTAAATAATATTACGTGTGATGACAATAACTGTTGTTCATTTTTGATGTGATGTTACGGTTCCTTGACTTACCTACTTTCATTCGGATCAACTCAATTGATTCGAATGTCAGGGACACTGCAAAAAAAAAATCAAATCATGTAAATGTTTGAATTCACCGTATTATTTAATATTTCGTTCGGCATTCACAGCTTTCCTTCCACCCCCCCCCCCTCTCCTTCCCCACCAGAGTTAGGTTAATGCCAAAGCAGCGCACGGGTACGAGCTTTCGCAAGCTCCGCACTCGTGAGAAAGAAATGCTTGCAGCACCACGGTGCTCCTTTAAGCATCAAGAGTGATCCATACACGTATCCGATTTCATGCTCGCGAGCACTTGATCAACGCTTCGATTGAAAACCCTGTAAAAATTACATTCAATAATTACAATTAATGCAGATTTCAGGTATATGAATATCTAAGTTTAGTAACGTATAGGCAGTGCTCGCCACTCGAGGAAGGTTGAAGACCCCTGATCTATGGCTAATGATTATCGAAATCAATCACGGCCGACTAGACATAATTGTTTAGTGGGCTATGAATCAATAGAGGCTCCACGTTAGGGGCCGTTCAAGTATTACGGAAGCAGATTTTTAGCCATTTTTGACCCCCACCCCTTTGTCAGCAGCTTAGAATATTTCATATCTTCAAAAACGGGGGGGGGGGGTTGATGACGTAAGCAACCTTCAAACCCCTCTCCCCCCTTGTCATTAAAAGTCAGCAAATCCGAACCCCCCCCCCCCTCGATGCTGACGTAATACTTGAATGACCCCTTATACAATTGAACATTGAAGGACCGGACGCACCCCGCTTCCCATCTCAAGGAGATATCAAAGCGTTCCCGAAAGATGGGTGCATCCGGAATTTTATTAAATATGTATATATATACTGTATATACATAAATTTGTATAACAGAATAACAAGTCCAATTACAGAAGTATAAATCAACGGAATAATTATGATAAATCGTGATCTAAGAATCAAAATCTAAATTGATATTATAACGTCCTTGGCACGTCCGGACTCGATAATCAAATTCCGTTGGTGGCGGTCCGTCCGCGTTCGTTGGATGTCACTAGTCGTGTAGGCCGTACAACGACGAATCGATGTCATGTTTGCGTCACATGTCATGGTCCAAGTCAGCCAATGTTCGGACACCCAGATGTTTTAGCTCATTCTAGGCACACATTCCTGCTCCATAAGCATCCTACGTCTTAATTCTCCTGGGCAATTAGGAGATTTTCATCATTCCCGAAGCTACATCGGCTGGCTAGCTGGATTATGGGTGGCATTGATTCACCTCATTAGCATGTTAAGTGTTTATAGTTTCTCCAATAAAGTTCGCTGTTCAACGACGTATCAGTTTCGTGAATTTCCAGTACCCCTACGTGGCCGCAAGTTGTAGACTCTCCCTGGTATCAGCTTTACTGGTCTGGAAGGCTGAAATTCATCCTGCTTCTTCCGTAGTCCACCCTTCTTGTCGTGCAGCAAATATAGGTTACGGTCTAAAAATTGAATCAAATTTTGAATGCGCGAGAAGTTCATCGGACTTTTTAGTATTCTTCTTTTGAATGCCGTCATCTGACTTTGTGACATCTGACCAAAATGAAACGCTGATGTGTGTGGACATTGGCAGATGTAATGCCATAGCGAGCCCGTAGCACCACACTTACAAGCATTGTGAGATGATCGTCCAAAGCGCTGCAAGTATGTCGGAAATTGACCATGTTCAGTTAAAAGGATTGTTTTTGTTCGCGGCCATACACACTTGCGCAAAGCCACTCGACGTTGTATCTTGTAGGTGTCTTTCGTTGAGTTCTTGTTCCATTCGACTTGCCAAAGATGAAGCATTCTGTCTTTCAAGATATTGCGGGCATGACTCCTCGGCCAGGGTAGAACAACCAAGTCTTTCAATGTTGTCGCTTCCTTGGCAAGTTGATCCGCTTTTTCATTTCCAGCAATACCTACGTGCGCTTTGACCCAGACTAACCTTATGTTGTCGTGAGCGCGTAGGATAAGACGAATACTTCGTACGTCAGGGTTAGGTGAACGAGGATCTTGTATGGCTAGGAGGCCAGATGCGCTATCTGTCAAGATTGTTACTGGACAAAGCATCTCTTCCGCACGTTTAACAGCATTGAGTATCGCAAAAATCTCGGCTTGGAATACGCTATTCTCTTTAGCTAACCTTCGACTCCATTGCTCCTCTATTGAACCATCTTCCGCTAGTACCACATACGCGCAGCCAGTAGCCGTTTCTGTTTTAGAGCCATCAGTGAATATTTTCTTAGAGCCCAAGGAATCTATATTATCAATACCAAATGGCATTATTTGAGACTTGGTGAGATCTGTGCTTGGGTGAAACAGCCATTGCTTATGTCGCTGCTCAAATTGGTTTGACGAAATTCTCTGCTCGTCCAATATTATGTCCTTTTCAAGATGTAGCAGTCTGGTCTTAAGAGCTTCGTACTCCATGTAAATACTCAAAGCTGGGTTGCCTGTGGCCACATACAGAACTTCGTTCGCGGTTGTAACGTATGCTCCTGTAACATATAGAAGAAAAGTACGCTGTGCGATATCCAGAGCTCTCTTTTGTTTTTGAGTTGGGTGCTGATACCAAGTGGCGCATCCGTATGAAAGTTGCCTTTGTACAATAGTCTTATACAAGATGTTGCGAAAGGCTCGCTGCATTCCCCATTTCGATCCGGCCAATCTGCGCAGTGTCAATTGCAGTACAATTGCAGTGTGCCATTTACTTTGTCGACCTGTTTTTGGATGTGTGCCATAAAGTTCAATTTACTATCAAAGTACACACCAAGGTATCGTATTATCTGAGATGGTCGAATTCGTATACCTTCAATGTAGATCTTAGGTTTCATCTTTTTCTTTGGGTGCGGTCACAAGAAGCGGGTTTTTTCTACTTCCATTTGTAGTTTATTATTATCCAGCCAATTGCTCAATTTTCCGAACACTGTCTGTGCTTCATCCGTTATTGCCAAATGGTTTTCGCCGGATATAACATATACCAGATCGTCGGCAAATGCATGTAGATATACCCGCGGGCCCCAGTTAATCTGTAAAAGCGTGTTGAGGACGAGTGACCACATCAAGGGGCCGCTGCATGAGCCCTGTGGACACCCTTTCATCTGCTTTTTCATGGCTATTCCTCCGTCTGTGGACATCATTATATATCTGTCTGAAAGCATATTCTCAATAACTCGCGTCAGGTTTCCAGGAAATGGCAGTTGGCGAAGTTGATTGATAATTATTTCATGGCGCAGCGAATCGAAGGCTCCACGAATATCTATCGTGACTATCGCCGTCTGATAGCCTTGTTATACCGACAATTACTTGCAACAGTGAATCTATAGCTTTCTCAGCTGACCCTCCAGCACGAAATCCAAATTGTAGAGGACTTAGCCAGTTCATGCACTCCAATTGATACATAAGTCTTTGTACTATAACTTTCTCGTAGACCTTACCTAGAGTGGGTAGTAGACAAATTGGACGATATGAGCGTAGCAATTGTGGGTCTTTATCTTTCTTAAGGAATAGTAGGAGCTTCCCCTTTTTAAAATGTTTAGGAAAGAGAGATAATTCCAGGAACCTGTTGAGAACTTCAGTAAACGATTCGGCATTGGCTTCGAATAATGTCTTTAGTATGGGAACACTAATATTATCAAAGCCAGGTGATCTTCTATTCTTCAATCTTGTGGCAATACTCCTGATCTCTTCCACTGTAATTTGCTCGTCATCTGGGATTCCAGTTCTAATTGGTTTTACCAAGGATATTGTGTCCGTAGGATCTGGGTAAATCGTATCGAGTTGCTGCTCCGCCGCTTCCAAGATTGTGGAATTGTGACTCCCGCTTTGCATCATCAAAACTTGAGGTGGTACTCTCTTGCTTTTGAAAACAGAACGGTATGCGATCCCATAAGGGTTGTTTTCAGCAGCGCAAAAATTTGTCCAGCAGTCGTTCCTAGTTTTCTTAACCTTCTTTAGATATTCTGCTCTAGCCTTTTTGTATATCGTATGGGCCTCGCCCTTGAACTTACCTTTAGCCTTGAGAAATTTTCTCTCCAAGGCTCGAACCCTCTTTCTATGAATAGCTAATTCCTGTGTCCACCAGTTGGGAAGCTTTTCATTAGGTTTTTGAGCACGTCCCAGTATATTTACGCAAGCAGACTGCAAAACTTCCATAAAGGTGTCCACAGTTGCATTGAGGTCTTCTTCCGTGTGTGCTATACGCAGCTGCTGTGCAAAATCGGTTAACATTGGCCTGGTGTGTGTCTTGAGCCTGATTAATCTCCGTGTGGTCGTCCTATAACGCCATTGCAGTTGAGATTGACATTCTATATGCAGATCCAAATGAATATACCGATGCGAGCTGGGCGAATCCTCGTTTCCTACTGACCAGACTGTGTGAGCAAATAATTCTTCAGACGAGGTAAACGTGAGATCCGGCCATCCTTTTGTACCAAAAAGTTCGTAAGTAGGTTTTGTTTGGCCAGCGTTAAATAGGTACATGCCGTGACCGCTGAGAAATTCTTGTAATTTCCAGCCTCTGGCATCTGTAGTTTTGTAGCCCCACAATGACGAGTGACAGTTGATATCGGTAGCAAACATCTTCTCTTTAGTAGTAGAAGATAGTTGTATTTCCTCTAGTTCTTGTAGTACTCCGTCTAGACCCTCCTAGGGAGAAGCATAGGCACTCACCAAGATTATTTCTCTCTGTCGAAGGCTAAGCTGTATTGCAACAAGTTGTTTACCTATACGATAAGTTGCTGGATGCACCCGCGAAGAGGAAGCTATAATTGCACTTTTAGAATCTTGTGAACTCCATATTGTCCATTGCTGTGGCCAGCCACGGAGAGCACCGCGATTAACCCACGGTTCCTGCACCAACAGTAGATCAATCTTGTGTTCTATGGCATAGGTCACCAGATGAAAAGTACAGTTCTTAGATCTGTCCATGTTAATCTGAATTAGACGCAAGGGCACCTCCCCTTCTAATAAGTTAACGTCTATTTGAGCACTCATCTCTTCTTGGTCTAGTGTATTAAGCTGCGACCCCGTACAAGTAAATGGCTTGTACATTCTTTGCCGGCTGTTTTATGATCTGATCTCAGTTGTGAACCATGAGCCAAGTTCATCAGAGTGCAGTCTATGCACCTATTATTAGGTTTGTTTATTTCTCTAGATGCCTGGGCATGTGTTCTTCCAAATCTTGAATAATAGCAAGACGTCTTTCTTGCATTATCGCGTCTGTCTTCGCCATCATCATACCTAGCCGGCGTCGCCAGTATGTGATTCCTGTTGATGCCTATTCTTCCCTTGCATGCGGGATAATCCCCCCTTGCTATTTCCTTGGGAACAGTCAATTTTGCATGTGTATGTCGACTCTGTGATGACCATCTTCCTCTCTCTGAGAGTTCGTAGCCTGATCTAATCCCATCACTTCCGTCATTATGCCTCTGGAAGCGATTATCCTGCACTGCTGGTATGTTACACCACCACCATTGTTTATTTGATCCATTGAAGGATGACTCTTCGCTGATGTTTCTTCGACCGCCAAATGGTCTTTTTGCCTGAACCCTGACATGCTTGTAGTTTTTTTCACCCCATCATATTGATGCTGATGTTCACTTTTCTGCTTGTGATCGTCTTGCCAATGAATGATCGTCCGTGTTGGCTGTAGTGACCATTTATCTGCAATGTGGTTGTCTACCGCTGCTATCCTCCGATTTTTCTCTATTCGAGAGTACCATACATCCTTTCGAGAGACGTTTGTAGATTCATTTATAGAATTTTGTGGTCTGTTACAACCACTCATCACATTATAACCATATCTCTTCTTTTTAAGAGCTTATCGCCTACCACTTGTGACCACGATTGCTGAGTACCTTGCAGTTCTTGGTCATTACGATTGTAATTTGCCTTGTTATTTTCTGCCTTATGTTTTAGCCTTATCAAGGTGTCACTGGACTTTTTTAACGGAGGCCACGTGTCGAGAGTTGTAAAATCCGTCAGTTTTATTAAAATATAATCATTGTCTTTTTTACTACTGCTGTCTTCCAATGTTGATTGCTGCCGTTTACTTTTCCTGCATACCCCCTTCCAGTTTTCACCTTCCAGGTTACTATGAGCTGACTGCAAAACGTCTTGTTGCTTTTGCTGATCTTCGTTCCAACTGTCCTCCTCATAGAATGATAGATTTGAAATTTGCGATGATCGTATTGCAGAAATATTTAAATTAGCATGGCCATCCGGCAATATCACCGAATGTGCGTTTTCATCCTCACATAGGTTATAACTAGTGATTTCAGAGGACTGTCTGTCTTTTGGGTTGTCCATATTGTTTTTATTCTGAAGATTATTCTCAGTTATCATTTGTCCATCCACTTCGCATGCTTGCCCCATCGTGGATCGTTCATACCAATCCAGCCGCTCATCTTCATCATTTCCGGTTGTGAGGGTACACTTGTGATTCCCAAGTTGAGTAGCTGTTCTCTGTAGTTTTGGCGATCGATCTTCCACTCGAGATTCTACTTCAGCTGCAACGTCACTTCCTTCGTCAGTGGGTAGATCAGAAAAGTCTAATAGAGATTTACGACCCGATGAAACTATTGGGTTGAAACATATCATTCGATTCTTTTTGCTCATGTTGAGATTTACCGAATTTTCTCTATCCACCGACGCCTGAAGTTTTTTTCCAGATATATGAACCTTTGCTATATCCGTTTTTTCCGCTTGTGATCCCCTGTTAACGTAGGTTCTCTTTGTTTCGTTCCGCACCTCTGTTACCTCTCGGTCGGTTGTAGTTTGTGTATCCACTGTAGAAGTTGTAATTAGCGTAGCTTCTCGTGAGCTGTGCTTGTAGCAATCTGTGGATGACAGTCCTTCATCACATTTTGTCAAGCCTTTACCAATCGTCGCTTGGCAAGAAGTTAGTTCTTTAATAGCTAATGGCTTCGCTATTTCTTCAAGAAGCAGCTGGAGTTGTTGTAGAACTATTTCTTGTTCATCAAGAGGAACTCTGTAGCGATTCCTCCCTCGTACGCTCTTGTGTGTCACGCTAATTAACGCCCATAAGTCTCTTATATTATCGATTGTTAGAAGACCTTGTAGTTTCTTTCTTTCACTCATCGGGATTCGACTACGTGATTTGCCGTTACCATTTTTCTTCGTATCTGTCAACATTGTCCACATAGTCTTAGCAGCCTCAAACGCATAGGGTCCACCTTGTTGTTCACTACTGGTTTCCCCTTGTTCTGCGCCTGACACAGAAGATGGCTGCTTCATTACTTCATTTTCTGCTTCAGTATCCTCTAAAATCAGAGATCCTTTTGATCTTGAATCTGTAGATCTTAATACGGAAAGGAATTCCTCTTTCTCCGCACTAGGTTGGGCTAAATCCATGGTTCGGAGAAAGTTCCTCTTCAGTATAGTCTTATACAGTGACGCTGAATTTTTTATACCCTTTTTTGAAAACGATGTCTGTTGGGGGGGGGGGGTGAAATTTAATTGAGTTTGCAGTGATTCGTCCAGAGCCTCCATCAAGATCGCTCTAGCCGTGAATCCACCATCTCTATTTCCGTCCGTTGAGTCAACATTCTTGTTTATTTGACCATCTCTCAGCACACGACGCAACCGGTTGAATTTCATTGCAGAGTCTGGCTTAATCAAGGATTGCTCTGTTTCTTGAAAAATTGTCTCTTCATACAAAAAAATCTGGAATCTGCGACATAGAATTAGAATCTAGAATGTATATAGCATATATTGTAATCTTGTAATCTTCGGACGATTATTTTTTTCTGGCCATAATTGTAAAAGAATGTCGTTGTGATTTTTTTTACGATGATATTATTGAATCTGGGATCGAATCGAAATCACAAAGTTTATCTATCTATCTCCCCAAAAATTACAATCAGTTGACCAGACAGCAATGGTAGAGTTATTTGGTGCGGGAATCGTGATCATCAACATACAAGGCGGTCGCCGCCATCTTCCACGCACACGAACGATTCAGCTGCTGGGCGAAGTCTTCTTAACTTCGGTTCTATTCGACCGATTAAGACGAAATAAAGACCGGAACAACCTTTATGACATACTGTACACTCGGTTATATCAATAAAATTAAAACAAGACTATATTCGCATTGAAAAAAGGCATTGAATAAGAGCGACTCCGGTCAGAGATGTTTACCGATACATGCTTTTGTATCGGACCCCCCTTATACAATGAGACCTTTCACTAAAATACCCTCTCACCTCTGTGCTGAGAAATTTTATTCCATTACGAAGTGAAATATGCATTACAGCTTCATTCCACGCGCCCCCCCCCCCAAAAAAAAGAAGTCCGAAAACGAGATTGATCGTTACGGGAAGTTTTTCCGTATAAGAAACTAGAGAAAACTATTCGATAGGTGAAAGGGGTCCCGTGTCTGAAAAGTGACAAGAAAAGTAGTCGGATACCTTAACCGGACCAGTAGCCCAATACCGTTATAGCCAGTATTAAAAATACAAATACAACGCCACAACAGGAAAAATGCCTAACGAGGTGGCTGAGAAAAAGATGCCCATAAAAATATGGATGTCATATATTTCAAAAATAAAGCAACCCAATTAAAAATTCAACTAACGAAAATTATAAACAATATATATATACATGATAAAATACTATACAATGCCCATAAAGAATACTTGTCTTATTCTAAGTATGGATAAGCTTCTCGAATTACCCCAACATGTTTATCGTATTTCTTTTTAAACATGTCAATTGTGTTACAATTTACTACCTCCGGGGGTAAGCTATTCCATTTATTAACAACCCTATTAGAGAAAAATTCCCTGCGACACCATAACCTTGCATTGTCCCTCACCAATCGGTACTAGTGTCCCCTTGTAAAAGCAGTCGATTTACGGTGTACTAAAAGTTCATGGTCCATCCTATCCATTCCATTGAAAATTTTGAACACTTCGATCATATCTCTTCGGCACCTGCGTTCATCCAATGTAAACATATTCAAAAAATGAAGACACGTAGCTCTTCTCTGCACCCCCTTGAACCAAATCTATGTCCCTATGTAGGTATAGTCTCCAAAACCTTACAGCATACTCCAGTTCAGGACGAACTAAGCCTCGGAAAAAGAATGACATTAGGAGGACGCGAAGAGACCTTTTTGAAAATGAGACCAAGCAATCTATTAGCTTTTTTGACCATCGCTGAACAACGTTCAGAAAACCTAAGCGGCTCGTCAATGAGAATTCCCAAATCGGTGACCCTAGTTGCATCCGGGATAGTGACACCATTCAACTCGTAAGAGAACCGTGGGTTGTTCGAACCAAAATGAGCGACCATGCATTTATCAACGCTAAACGTCATGCTCCATTCATTTGCCCATGCTGCAATCCTGTTTAAGTTGGTCTGGAGGAACTCCCTATCGCATTGATTCCCGATTACCCCCATTAGCTTCGCATCATCTGCGAATTTGCTAGTAATCCCATCGATACCCTGATCGAGTTTATCGATAAAAAGTGAAAGAAGTTATGGGGCCAAGGACATTTCCTTCAGGAACTCCACTTGTGACACCTATCCAACCAGACCATACCTAACGCTGATGTGCGTAAGAATACGGGTAATTATTAGTAAGGGTGTGTGGTGTGTGTATATAATATGCACAAGCAACAGCATTGGTCCAAGATAGGCTATATGAACTGTTCGGATGAGGTATCGAGATTATTTAGCTCATAGGATTAATGAAATTAAGGTCAAAGAATTTTGATGCAGCAATGAGTCACACACAACACATTTACTGACGAGTTAATTTAGCATGGAGATATTTCGTTTCATGAATAAGTCATTTTAATTCTCATTTAATGAGTGGAAAAGTAGATTATATTCAAGAACTGACGTTACCCCCCACTATGTAGGAATTTTTTTTCGATCAGTATCTACAGTCTAAGATGAATTCAACGTTTTTCAATTGGGTAAATACTAGTTAATGCCCGACAAAGTAATACTACAACGTTCAAAATGTTCCGAGACATTTCATTATCCAAGAATGAATATAGATAGAACCTGTTTATTTGGTCATTGATCATTTTTGTTTCACCACGGTCATTTTCTGTACACGAGGGCTAATTAGACCGGGACCTACAATTTATTTCCGATTCCAAACGGTAGCCTTTTTTATATACTCACCGAGAGGTTGGTGCGCTAACCCCTCGATGTGGGACTCCCTGCGGTAGCAATACCTTTCTGTGGTCACCTGGACCTGGCCAATTCTGTGGGCCTGGGCCACTGTGCTTTTTACTTTGCTTTATTTGGTGTTTCCTTCGAAGCAACTACTATATGAAGTTGGTTATATATTGGTTGTGCAGAATAGGGATTAATAAACTGTAATATTAAACTATATGTATTTTGAATTTTTTTTTTTTTGTTTTTTGATCCACACCGGTATGAATTTTATGCGTCAAAATATACCGGTTACTGTGTCTTTTGTCGTTTACAGAAACTGATCTACAGATAAACATAAAAAGATATTAACCGGTATTTTAGCTCATAAAATTTACACCGGTACGCAGCATAAAAACAAATAATATATGTAATAACTTTTTTTTCGTTTCATGCTTCATACCGGTTTAAAATCAACAACTAACTTTACTTCAATAACTATTGCAGAGACAGTTGAGTTTTTATTTGATAGGTGGCAGCTGTAGTCCTATTATTTTTGTGACATTTTTTTCGAGACGTGTAGATCGAAATGCGGAAAAATATTTTCTTCAATTCCATCGGGAATTTTTATTCTTTTTGGACATTTTATATACTGTAAGAGGCCATATATATAGTACAGTGTAACTATGTAAGGTTAACTATGTAAACACGCGCGTCAAGAGACCGAAATAATATTCCATTTTAGACAGGTTTCTTTGTTTTATGAAGGTGCACACACACACACATAAAAGCAAATGAAGGCACTATTTTTTTGATTCCGTAGAAGAGAGATCTCCGTCTCATATAGTATCCGCCTTAGATTATATACTGTATTTTTTGTAAAAATATTTTTTTTTGCGTTTTTATGCAACTTAAAGTCCTTTCTATTCTTCAGTGAATGCCACACTAGAATATACTATTTCGCTGGAAGTGAGGACTTTCCAGGACAGCCCAGTCGCAGTATATGAGGTTCCGTGACCGTATCGGGCTACTAAATATTAGAACCGTCAAATTACATCAAAATATGTTCACTACACATTTTTATCATAGCTTCCCAAATAAAGCATTTATGTGGAATTAGCAGCATATATAGGAACACTTGCAGCGTCGTCGATGTGGAAAATCAAAAATAACAGAAGTGTCCACTTTTTGTTTTATATGACAGCATCGGGCATGTGATTGGAAAAAAAATACATGCCTCGGGTAAATAGAACTGTTCTGAATGATATATAGGGTAGGGTGAATCGAAATGTGGATAAAAGAATCGGCTTGGGGTGCAAAAGTTGTCTTTAAGCATACTAGCAAAAATGCAAAATTTTTCAATTTCAATTAATTTCTTCCGGTGCCCCAAAACACTTGAATATTTTCCAAAAATCGATTTTTATGCAAATTTTGAATAAAAAATGAAAAAAATGAATTTTTCCCCGATTTCACAGGGAAAATAGTATAGGCAGAGAATGAATAATAGTTTATTGTTTATTATTAAATGTATAAAATTATTTAGTATAGTAAAAGTTGGAAGCCATGGTAAAAGTTGGAAGGAATGGTGAAAATATTCATGCTATACCCAAGCAGTTGAAAGATGCATTCGCCTAGTGTCTGAGGCGTCGGAAGAGACAGGGCTTGAGTTTATCGAACAGGATAAAATCAAGAAGCCATATCAAACATTTTAATACAAAAAAGCATTACAACAAATATGTAAATCTTCAAATTAATACATAAGTTCAATTTTTATGTTTTATGATTTATTGCTTTGATTTAAATTTATACTTCATGTATTATTATAAAATTATTATTTATAAGTTTATATAATTTAATACCTGAATACTCTGCAAAATTTATAAACATTTTTCATTAATTTGCATTTAATACATTTTAATGCATTTAATTACATTTAGTTACATTTAATTACATTTAGTTACATTTAATTACATTTAGTTACATTTAATTACATTTTCATAAAAGTGTGAGTTTTTAACTATTTTTGGGGCGCTTGGGCCACCAGAAGATATGAATGGATTTCAATAAAAAACATTATACAAACTAATATGGCCAAGACAGAATTTCCCACCCCACGTCACAAAAGTAATTTCAACAAAAAAATTTTTTTATAAATTTTCATGAAAATGTTAATTTTTAACTAGTTTTGGGGCACTTGGCCCCCAGAAGTGGATTTCAATAAAAAAATTATGCAACATATATAATTATATCCAAGACACAACTTTCCCACGCTACGCCATAAGTAATTTCGAAAAAATTCTTTTTTTTATAAATTTTAATCAAAATATCAATTTTTAACTATTTTTGGGGCGCTTGAGGCACTGGAAAGTATGAATGGATTTCAATAAAAAAATGTTGCTAACTAATACACCTAAGACACAACTTTCCCACCCCAAACCAAAAGTAATTTCGAAAAAAAAAATGTTCCTATACTTTTCGATCCACCCTAATATAGGGTGCCCCGATGCGGCCTTTATCTCATCAACCGCCTGTCGTAGAGGTACGATTCCAATTTAAAAAATTCTCAAATTCTCACAATTCAAAAATTGCCCTGCACCAGTTTTAAGAGTGAGAATATAATGTGTCACAAAATAAAAAATCTTAATTTTTATACGGTCCCCTTGTCTTCTAATTTCCAACTAGAAAGTTATTGTCCTGCCTCTTATGAGCCCAACACGAAAAAATAACATGCTTCACCGGGAGATTTTAATTCAGAATTTGGAGAAAAGTTGGAAAATAACAGCCGAAACTAACGGACAACGCTTTTCACTCATTTATGCTGTCCTTTCATAACAAAAAATTGGCCCTCAATTGCTTTTAAAACATACCTCCATCCTAATATGTGTACATTCATCCGTCTTAACTAAACCCGAAACTTTTCTCCAGGTCCCAACCCCATCTCGCTGTAATCACCACAAAATTTGTTAATCGCGACAGTACCCAGTTGTCTTGTTCCAGACTCTGCCACGAAGCTGGGCTGGAAGAGATCTCGGCAACGGTATGATTCCAGTGGCAAAGTTCTGGCGTCCATTCATTCAGTACCCAATTGTCCGGGAAAAATATGTTGTAAAAATTTTTTATGTTTTTTTTTGACACAAAATAAAGTGTTCCAGACTCTGCCACGAAGCTGAGCTGGGAGAGATCTCGGCAACGGGATAAGTCTAGAGGCAAAGTTCTGGCGTTCATTCATTCATGTCCTTTCGTAACTTCTCACCACTTTTTGAATTCGAATATCTCAGCTAATATCGCAGTTAAAAACATGGGATATCTTTTGTTGGATGCAGAAAAGACAGGGAACAACTTTCTAATGGGAAATTAAAGGACGGGGGGGGGGTGCGTATAAAAATTTAGATTTTTTTTTTTATTTTGGGACACACTGTATTTTCATTCTAAAAATTGGTGCTGGGTAGTTTTTGAATACATTTCGAGCATTTTTTAAACTGAAACCATACCTCTACAATAAACGGTTGATGAGATAAAGGCTGCATTTGCACTTACAGAACACCCTGTACATTTTTGAACTTTTATTACCGTGAGTGCAGAGCCCGCCGAAAGAGAGATCACACTCGTCGCACACCCCAATGGACGGCTCTGATCCAATATGATTATGTTAAAAACTTACCACACGCTACTACTACGTACGCACTACGTAATATTTACACCTATTGACGCCGTCATGTTGCCAACCTTGAACTATGAAGGAAGGAAAAAAAGAGTGAAAGTTCCGATTTTCCACACCATTTATGAAAAGCTTATCCCCAAGAGAATGAAAAGAAAAAAGACGAGTATAAAAACCGACCGTCCTTCAAGGGAATCTTAACCAGTCGAAAGCACAAGAGTCATATCGAAAGTGTCGGTTGAACATCAATGAAAAACATGTGTCATATTAGATCGAGACCCATGTCTGAATCAGATCTTTAACCGACAAAAGACGATCCTTCAAAGATGAAACCTGGGACCAAATCATCTTTATATTGTTTCGCTGTGCTGTTACTGACCACCTCTTTGGCCAAGCAACCGGACCCGACGGGCCCGACGAGAGTGATAGCCGGGCCAACGCCATCTACGAGTGGCAATGATGTCCAGCGGGATGCGGATGACCCCATCAACTGGCCAGTGGACAAGACTGTCAGAAATACTAAAGAGAATGTGAATCTCATCATCAAAACATTATTGCCGACTATGTTGAAGGCCTCCGAGGGTGTCTCTGCGGAATGTTTGAGAAGCCTCATGTATTTCTCGGTCGGGATGAAGCAGATGAAGGACTGGGCCGGAAAAAGTGAGTGAATCTAATAATTATAATTATTTAATTTCTATTCAGCCCTCACTTATTTTTGAGTGGAGGCCCTGGGTAGGATTTTTTTCTCGAGCCTCAAATTGATTTTTTAGTGAATATATCATCTGAAAAATCAAAAACAAATTATTTATCACCTGGGTCCGGTCACGCACCTTATGAAACTCATGATCTTAATACTCTCAAAACTTCCATGCTCTTAATATTTAAAGACTTTCATGTTGTTAGTGCTCTTAAGACATTTATGTTGTTAGTGCTCTTAAGACATTTATGTTCTTAGTGCTCTTAAGATTTTCATGCTCTTAGTGCTCTTAAGATTTTCATGCTCTTAGTGCTCTTAAGATTTTCATGCTCTTAGTGCTCTTAAGATTTTCATGCTCTTAGTGCTCTTAAGATTTTCATGCTCTTAGTGCTCTTAAGATTTTCATGCTCTTAGTGCTCTTAAGATTTTCATGCTCTTAGTGCTCTTAAGATTTTCATGCTCTTAGTGCTCTTAAGATTTTCATGCTCTTAGTGCTCTTAAGATTTTCATGCTCTTAGCGCTCTTGACTTAATGCTCTTTCATGACGGTGGCAACCAGAGCCACCGATTTGGGAATTCTCATTGACGAGCGGCTTAAGTTTTCTGAACATTGTTCAGCGGTGGTCATAAAAGTGAATAGAAATGCTCGGTTTCATTTTCAAAAAGGTGTCTCCGTGTTCTCCTATAAAGTCATTCTTCCGCTTTTCCAAGGCTTAGTTCGTCCTGGACTGGAGTATGTTGTAAGTTTTTGGAGACCATACCTACAGAGGGACATAGACTTGCTTGAAGGGGTGCAGAGAAGAGCTACGCATGTCCTTGTTGGCACGCAGGGCTTGAGTTATGAAGAGAGAATTCATTTTTTTGAATATGTTTACATTAGATGAACGCAGGTGTCAAGGAGATATGATGGAAGTGTTCAAAATTTTCAACGGGATCGATGGGATGGACCATGAATTATTAACACGCCATCAATCGACTGCTTTGTCATGAGGACACCAGTATCGATTGGTAAGGGACAATTCTAGGTTATGGTGTCGCAGGGAATTCTTCTCTAATATGGTTGCTAATATTTGATCATTTAATCATTTTTGTCCCACCATGGTCATTTTCTGCACACGAGGGCTAATTAGACCGGGACCTACATTTTATTGCCGATTCCGAACGGCAGGCTTGTTTTTTTTCATACTCGTCGACGGGTTGGTGCGCTAACCCCTCGATGGGGGTCTCCTTGCGGCAGAAATTTTTTCCTGCGGTCTTGTCGCTGTTTTTGTTGTATCCCTGTGTTAGGAAATTTTTCTGACAAGGACGAACCGGGTATCGAACTCGCGATACCTCTAAACATCCTTTGGTACTTTAGGCGAGCATCTTATCGACCTGTGCTACCGCGCCCCTGGTTGTTAATAAATGGAATAGCTTACCCCTGGAGATAGTGAATTCTAACACAACTGACACGTTTAAGTAGAAATACGATAAATATGTTGGGGTAAATCGAAAAGCCATCCATATGTAGAATAAGACAACCATAAATATTTTTTATGAGCATTGTATAATATTTTATCATGTATATATATATTGTTTATAATTTTTGGGATTCCTTTTTTAATTGGGGGTTTCTGTGCTTTTGAAATAAATGGCATCCATATTTGCTATGGTCACCTTTTTTCTCAGCCACCTCATTGGGCATTTTGCCTTTGTGGCCTTGTATTTGTTTTAAGATTTGCATGTTCTTGATACTCTGAAGAGTTTTCGTGCTCTTAACACTCTCTGAAGACTTTTTGTACTCTTAGTACTCTGTAGACTTTTGTACTCTTAGTACTCTGTAGACTTTTGTACTCATAATACTCTGAAGACTTTTTGATACCCTCAAGACTTTTTAATACTCTGAAAATTTTCACTCTTTTGATACTCTGAAGATTTTCGAGCTCTTTTTCCTCGCAAGAATTTCAACAAGAAAGAACAACTTCTCACAAGACAGAACAACTGAATGTTCTCAAGACTTTCTTGAGAATGCTCTCAACTTATTTCTCCAAAGACTTTCCGCTAGAAGGTTTAAAGGCAGCAATTCCAGCGTGACACAACTCGAGCTTATCACCATGGGTAGGTTGACATAAGGCAACTTATAGGAGTTCACCGGGATGTGAAACGCGTTGGAGGAGTTTCAATAGAACTCAGTGTTTTGCACGCGCTGCCACCTGTTTTCGGAAATAAGTTTAACGCAAAAGGTTGGTGATGATATTGCCATGTTTTATGGAACGTCGTTTGACTGTCGACCCGTTGCAGAAAAACATTTGTTTACGAGATGCCATCACGTGTCAGTCTCAAGGTTGGAAAAGAAAGCAATACTCACCCATTGCCCTAGTTTAGGACATTGGTAAGCAAACGTTGTGTGGTGCCGTCCTATAAATTGTAGGTCTTGGTCATAGACAATTATGTATATGTAATGATTATCTGTATCAAAATTCTACAGCGGAGATTCCAAAATATTGTGTCGCGAAAACTTGAGTTGCCGTAGGGGGTAGGCCATGAATTCTAAACAGAAGAAACTTCTAATGTTGTAAATTGAGAAATCTGAAGATTTTGAAGCAATGTTTTTAATGGTCTATTCCTGAGCTGGACAATTCTCCAAAAATTTACATGCCCGAAAAATGTTATGGATTTACTTATTTTAAAAATTTTCAAAAACAAATTTATTTATTAGCATAAAAAATATCGAAAGTGATACGCATATATATTCTTTTAAATAATTGAAATTTCCAAAGAAATTCGAAAATTCAAAAAGAATGTGGGTTCACCTTTAAAAAAATCTAAAATAATTCAAACGTAGTTAGCCATAATTTTCTGCGCTGTTGGCGTCGGAAAAGAAGTCATTTACAATTGACCTCGCTTAGAGAATCATAGCCGATTTACGGCAGGGGTCCGGATGACAGACGCCGGCCAATGATAGGGTGGCCAGATCATGGCACTAAGAAACCGGGGCGCATAACACAAATTTACCGATAAAAACCGGGACATCTAGAAAAAAAACTATCAGAGGGCATAATAGTGTCGAATTGATGGGCAATTGATAAAATTACCTATTGATACTAAAAGCCTGAGCATTGTTGTACGGTTTAGTTCAATGTTCCTCAACCTTTCTCTCATTGTAGATCGCTAAAATTAAATGAAAATTTTCACGAACGGCATAAATGGGAAAAATAATTTGCGAACTGGTTATATAAAAAAATATTAAGAGGAAAATTTTCCCTACTCTGCGACTTATTATATTTCATATTTTGCTACTACAAGAAAATTACAAGAAATCACTGTAAGCTAGGAACCTTGCTGTCATCTATTGAATAAAAATGAAACTATCTGTTTTGTAATTCTCAAAATAAAATGGTTATTGGTTTTGAATCAATAAGTAGGATGAAAATAAAACACATGGAGTGTAAACCTATAGTTTTTT
The DNA here is from genome assembly GCF_987345545.1 of Pholcus phalangioides. Taxonomy (NCBI): domain Eukaryota; kingdom Metazoa; phylum Arthropoda; class Arachnida; order Araneae; family Pholcidae; genus Pholcus; species Pholcus phalangioides. The sequence goes on from NW_028301601.1 coordinate 455,600, forward strand.
TTTATTATTTATTTTGCTTATTCGCGTAAATTTTACGCACCAAAATACCGGTTACTATGTTTTTGATGTTTATAAAGAATACTTTAGTAAAAAACTTTAAAACATATTAACCGATATTTTGGCACACAAAATTTACACCGGTATGCAGCGTAAAAACAAATAATATATGGTATCACACAACATACTTCGTAGGTTTTTATGCTGCATACCGGTTTGAAATCAACAACTAACTATACATCACAAATTATAACAGATAGTTTAGTTTTTATTTGATAGGTAGCAGCAGAGATCTCATATTTTTGTGATGGGTATTTTCCGATATTTTTGTGTAGAAGAGAAATGCGGCACAAATATTTTCTACAATTTTAGATTCAATCGGGAAGTTTTTGTTTCTTTCGGAAATTTTATAAGGCCATATACTATATACATATATATGTATATATTTGAAAAAATATATTTTTACGTTTTTATGCAAACTTACTCTTTTTCTCTTCTTCCATGAATACCATTATGATTCACTATTTCTATTATTCACTATATTCACTTGGGAGCACTATTTCGCTGGAAGTGAGGTTTCTTCCGTTTTCTAAAACAGCCCAGTCGCAGTATATGATTTTATTTTGAGCCCAGTTGCAATGTATGCAAGCCCATGACCAGCAACGGGGTGCTAAATATTAGGACCGCGAAAATAGATCAAAATACGTTAACTACACGATTATGTTAAGGCCAATTTCAAAGAAATGCATTCAAAGAAAGAATTTCTTTGAATTCACTTTCTTCAATTCATTCAAAGAAAGAATTTCTTTGAAATTCACACGTGTGTAAACTAAACGAAAAAATGTTCAATTTTGTATTATATGCCTGCATCTGCCATGTGGTTGAAACTAAAACATGCATCTGCATGTAAATGAAACGTAAATGAACATGCATCTGTGCCATTGACTCAGCTACATTTTTTGACTAACAGGTTGTACATAAAAATAAAGCCTGTGCTTTTCTCTTTCAATTAAAAAAAAACGGAGAATCGGCTTTAATTAGAGATAAAGTCAGTGTTGCCATTCCCCAAGTTTTAGATGGCAAAAATTAGAAATATGATTTCAAGTATCATTTCACACGAATAGCCAAAATATGTAAATTTTACGTATCGCCTAAATATGTAAATTTTACGTATCGCCTAAATGTGTAAATTTTGAAAGATAATCAAAACGAAATACCATACAACAAAGAAACTAGATGCTATGGCCATTTTTTAAGGTCAGATATAGAATCAGCACCGAAAAATTAAGGATAGTTAAATTTTTCTATGTAACGAAAAACTTTGTAGACTAGTGTTGTTAATGTGTACGTTAATCAGAGATGTGGAGGTATTTTGCATAATTTATAAGTTGTGTAAAAATGAATATGACTATAATAATTCATCTCACTTATCTGCCATGTTACCTTTTTCTCCGTGAAAAATATTTTTAACCACTGCATATGTGTTTTGTAGTAGTATATTCTTTCATAGGGTTATTCATTAGCCATATTTGGCAATTTCTCTGACAGTTGGTAATATGTTTGGCTAGTATAACCTAGTTTGAGTGTATATTCAAAAGTGGAAGCAGTGTCACCAGCATAAATAGCTTTGATTAAGGGAGCGGAGGTTACCTTCGAAGGGGGTGTTCTTTCTGTCCATTGCGATGTTAAACACATAAAGGGTGCTCGCAACTAGAAGAATATTAAAGATACTTGTAGACTTAGAAGAGATGAAGTTATTGCCCTAGAATATTAAGAAGTCACCAACGAGTGTAAGGCAAATATACGAAAAATACAAAAAGTCTTGATGCATTTCGACACACAGTGGATATCGTCTTCAGAGGAAAAAATATTTAACCACTAATCATACGCTGACCAAAGATCCGACTTGGGTTGGATACCAAATCTTAACTCTCAGTTGCTCAGCCGAAAGAAAAATATACGTCTATTCACTTGTACGTGATCACTTTCTCACCACGACGTTTGACTTGTATATTTTTCTTTCCGTTGAGCAACCGAGAGTTAGGTTTTGGTATATGAATTTTTCGTATATTTGTTGGTGACGTAGTGCCTCTTAGTCCGCATAGATGGCGCACCTCCCCAACGTTTCTTCTTGTGCGTACTTCTTGTAAAAATTATTTTTAACTTATACTGCTGGTATGTAAGCATGTCGTTTTTTCTTGTACTTACTAACTAGTTATACATTAATAAATTGTTAAGTTTTTGATAGTTTTTATACTCTGACTACGTCAGGATAGTGACTTCTTAATACCTGTAGACTTTCATGACACGTGTATGACACTTTGGCGAAGAGTAACCAGAAAATCGGAGAGATTCGACGCGATTTCTTCATGGATGTTACCTACCTTAAATGACAATTTTCACATGAACTTGACTCTATGACCGCCACCAACACTGTTAATTGCTGATAATTACGGTAGTTATCAGAAATAACTAATTATCTTCACTGTTTTTGTCTTTACCGCATGATTTGCATGGATTGTGAAAGTCTAAATAAGAGACGACTCCAATGCTTAAAAAAAAATGGCCGAATGTGATTGATCACCTTGAAGACATTGAACATGTTGACATTGATAGGATAGCCTCTAATGAGAGAGAAACAGAACAATTCACAGCCAACCCACCCGGCAATGGCCTCTAACCGTGTATCAAGTTTGCGCAATCAACACGGATTATAAATATTATCGTTGTTACTTATTTTTTGTATCACGTGTGGGCTTGAAACACGTGCGGAAGCAGACCTTCAACTCGCGCGACCATCGCCTTCAGATAATATATCATCAAGATACCTGGCATTGGCTTGTGATAAGGTCAACATCTTGTGATGACCTACCTGCTTCTTGCCTGCCTACTCACGAATTGTCAAGAGCAGTGGGAAGGGGCGGCTCGTAAGGAAGGCGCGCGCGCCCCTCAAGAGAATTTCCAGGCATCAGTTTGATGCTCTAAGTTATCTGAATGTTAATTTAATGTCTAAAAACTGATATATATCCCGTGGGCTTTATTACTGTTTGATTAAAAAGTATTCAGAAGCGAAATATCGTTTCCATTTGCGATAGAATAATTTAGAGAGAGATCCTAAATAATTTTGTAAGAGATCCTAGTAAACGACAAGTTCAGTTCACATGTGAAAACGTGAGAGCTCTGTAAGTAAGGATGTTGCAGTGGACAGGTAAAGAAAAGTCCTACGCAGTTTGTTATGTCTTCCCCCGCGCACTAGACCACGACCTCCTATATAACCTTATCTAGGTGGTCGTGGCTAGACTCAGCGCCTCAATGATGGTAACTAGTGACAAATTTCCCATATCCGTGCGAGAAAAATTGTTGCACGAAGGAATTTTCTTGACATTTGTGGAAATTTTGAGCTCATCAAAGGAAAAAAACAATAATTTTATTAATTATATATGTAGTTTCAGGGCCGTAATTCAACTTTTTCCAGGGGGGGCAAAGCACATGTATATCTATATATTTATATATATGTACACCATTTTTAGTGTATTTTCAAAAGCACCCCCCCCCCCTCTAAATGACGGGCCTGTGCAGTTCACAGAGTTAGAATAAATATCTTTTAGAATTATATCTTTAGTTCCATGGTGCATGCAGTTCATTAATTTACTAAGCTCGTACTTGACTTTTTCACCGGTAGCTGGAAACACATTTTCCAAAGTGCGTGTGAAAAATAAAAAGAGAAATTTTTCTCCAATAAATATCGAAAAGGTGATAAAAAGTAATAATCCATTAATTCGAAAAACATAAACGATTTAGTTTGGACACAAGGATAGGATTTTATTAAATAATAATTTTTTTTTAAATAGTTACCTTTATTGCCGACAGATGACGCAAAAATTTAGAATGTTTATACAGCGCTATCTGCAGGTAATAACTATAACTGTTGTGGAGATGAAATTTCTGAATTTTTGAATATTGAAATAATTCATGCCTTTTTGTAAGTAAACGTCAGGATATCACCGATGTATATAACAAATGTTGTTATATACAATGCGTTTTTAAAAAATTCATTCAAAATGTTGTTCCACTTTTTCGATGTGGAAAATATAGTTGTGAGAATTTTAATAGGAATGACTCTGAAACCCCTCCCCCTTTTCCATATGTAAAAAAAAAATTGAACATAACATGCAATAAATATATATTGTGTAATTATATTTATTTTATTCATAGTTGTAAAGGATAAACCATTGTGTCTCATTTGTAATGAAACCGTGGCAGTCTTCAAAGTAAAGAACACATCCCGTCACTTCATTTCTGAGCACAAAAATTCCAATTATGAATAAATGGCCGGCCCACCAAAATTTTTTATTTTTGTTCCCCTCTTAAAACAGTTTGCCCAATACTGTGTTAAGCCATTTTTTCCCTTTTTATAACTTATAATTCCTTCGACTGCGTTGTTTTTGTGTTTTCTCTGGACGACACTCATTTTGCAATAATTTGTGAAAAAAATCCTCTCTTGTTTCTTTTCAATCCTTCTCTACACATACATACACTACACACCTCACGCACATGCGCAAACTTGTCTTTTTCCTTCACATACCACCTCTGGTGATCTGTAAGTCACCAGACAGCCTGCAAGGGTTGGGCAGCAACGGAAGCGTTCAATTCTGGTCAGGCCTTTTTTTTTTTGGTATCTTGTATCCACAGTGTATGTTTTGAGCAAGGTATGTTACATAACTGAGGTAAAAATATATAGAAGTGAATAGGACAAAAATTGTACAACACAAAACTGTATGTTATATCCTCAGTGTATGTTTTAGCCAGTGTGTTACTCAACTTGTATTTCGGCGCTGATGGACTGGCTGCATGCATTGCAGGGAAGTCCGAGACGTGCCCAAGACGAAGATTTCCAGCAAAAAATGGCAACTGTCTCTCAATTGTTAGACCAATAAGAGCCTCTGTCCCGCAGGGTTCTTGTTTGGGACCGCTGCTTTTTGCACTATACATCAATGACTTTCCATCTCCTCAGCGCGGAATGCTTGGTGTATTTGCTGATGATGACATCCTATTGACCAATTACAAAAAAGGAAAAAATGTATTGAAAATTTACAAGAATCAGCTGAAGACGTTGAAGACCGGTGTCAAGACAACGATATAAAATTAAATCATCAAAAATGTCAATATATTCTCTTCACTAGACGGTACAAATTTTCTAAGAGGTCCCATATACATCGGCAACACGATGGAAACAAGAAAACTCCAAGTCAAATATCTAGGATGTATAAGTCGCTCTCATTTTCTCCTCAGGTGACGTACGTAAGAAATAAGGCCTCACAAACAGTTGGGATGTTATAAAGAATCACATTTCCACAGGCCCGGCTAACGTTGAGGAATAAAGTAATTCTTTTTGAAACTATTATTCGTCCTATTTGGACGTATGCTGCCCCAGTGTGGGCTCATTCCAGTCTTACAAATATGAAACGTCTGCAGGCGCAGCAGAACATCATTCTTCGTCAGTTTACCAGAGCCCCCGGTATATGAGAGGAAAAACATCCGTAAAGATCTTGACCTACCACTAATACAGGAGCTTGCAAATGCTCATTTTGACAGGCTACGGTCTTCTGAACATCCGCATCTTAGAGAAATTGCCTATTGTGACCCTAAAATCGCCACAGTACACTCTAGGCCAATGGACGTGCTAAGCGTGGATTGGGTGACGAATTGATGTGATTTTCAGAGCATAATCTGTGTAAGGTATTGTGTGTATAAATATAGATAATTTGGAAGGGGAAAAAACCCTTATCTCGCTTATTCATGTGGTTACTCTTTTTCTTTCTTGTGCATTATATTATTTTTAGCTTGCAAATTACAATTCTCCCTTATTTTGCAATATAGTTCTATATATATAGTAAAAGTTCCATTTTTTATATAAAAAACTGAAAACAAATTAATTATGTGAACTGGAAAGAAAAAGTAAAAATATGAACATTGAAAATTTCAAAAAGAAAAAAAATCGAAGAATTCAAAAATGAAAAATTCAAATAGGAATTCAAAAATGAGAAAAGTAATAACCAATGTCTAGGGCTGTCATGAGGGTAGAACACCATGACATTGGCTTAACACAGAACGTTTCTGAGAGCATTTCTTGGCCTCCATAGCCTAAATAGATGACGATCTCCCGACGTTCTGCTGTAGTACCATTGAATTCAAAAGTCAGAAGGAAAGCCAAAACAAATGTTTTTTGTCAAGTTGAAGAAAAAAGCAAAGTTGCAGTCAATATATAAAATAGATGCAGAAGGTGCAAGTACATACCATGTGCTAGTTCTATTACCATGGCGGTTATATTCAAAGTGAACAGTTATTAGTGTGAGGAGGAAGTAAGTCCAAGGTGTATGGAGAGGAAACCAGTTGCATATTAACATTTTTTTGAAACTATTTAATGAATTTTGAAAATCGTTGGCATTATTACAGATATGTTTGATGCGAGAAATTTTAGGGAATACAATATTTTTGAAAACCTTTTTGCTGATATTTGAATTGTGATTGGTTGGAAAATTGACTTTGAAATTAGTCTTTTCTTTTGTCCTGGATACCAGTTAAGACCATATTGTTAGCAATGTTTATTTTTAAGTCAAAGTTTCGACAAAAATTTTCACATAATGTACATTTTTCTATATATATATATATGTGTATGCATTTTTTTCCTGATTATTTTTATTATTAAACAATGCATCAATTTAATATCAGTTTTATTTGATACTAGCTATAATACCCGGCGCTGCCCGGGTTTTCTTCAATGAGGCTGTTTGGATCACGTGATATCTCCCTCTTTCTTTGAGGGAAATGCAAACCGTGTCTAAGTTAACCAATATGGCGACTTCCTGCGCGACTTCATGAAATAAACAAATCTAGATTTAAAGAAACATAGAAACGAATATTTTTTTTTTCCTTTTTTTTTAAGGGGCACTAGGTATTTCGATCCCCCTCCCGAACTTCAAGTTATCTATTTCTGCCTGTTTCTGCTTCCAAAAATGCTTAAAGCTGTGGAATTTCTTTGATGTACTTTGCGACCCATATAATTGATTTTAAAACAACCTAAACTATATCATATATCTATGCAGTTGAATATAAAAAGACAATACGGAGAACTGAATTTTCATGCTTGAGAAGATATAAATAAAAAGTTGAAATTAATGTTATTGCATGGATATCCAACTCGAAAGTAGGTCCAGATAATTACTTCGTATTTAATCTTCTGGGCTTCGTATCTCTAAGCGAACTCATTATTTCAAAAATCGAGAATTAAATTAAATTTTTAAAATTATTGATGTGACAGAAAACCCCACCAAATTTCCGCATTTCTGCATTGAAATCGGCAATTTTAACACTGATGAGGTTAATTTTATTTTAATAACTATGAGGATCACCCTTTCCCTGACCCTCAAAGTGATGATGATTACGACGTCTATTCAAAAAGCCTCCTTATTGAGAGTATTGAAAATGTGGCAAAGCATTATAAAGGCATAAATTATTATTCATATAGTAACAGGATTAGAGAAGTAATAAACCATTGTAAAGGCATATACATGTCTGAAACCGCATTGATAGGGAACCACGGTAACCAAATCAAACGTTCCGAAAGTGATTGTTGAGGCCCAAAAACCAGCGTTGCCCGACACTTTTGTGCCCGTTTGGGGCATTTGCCCTGCTTTGACAAAATTTTAAAGTAGACTATCGTTCAAGTAAAGTCTCATTTGGTATATATGCAAAATTTGTCGACGATCGATATAAAATTGTAGATTTGTATAGAGAACATACATACACACACAGACACACAGACAGAAAATCAATTTTATATAGATAGATTGCAGATGCTGTCATCGCAATTCAGAGGCATTTATATCTGTTCTTTTTTTTCGCAATTAATCGCAGTTATCTCATTTATTCATGATTTTCTCTTGCATTGTCTTATTTGTGCATAGCTTGCAGTTGCATTTTCTCCTTATTTTGCAATGTCAGCAATATGGTTATTTTTCGTATTCTTGGTTATTATTGTTATAATAATAATTTTTTTTGGATGAACAAATAATGCTTCAAATTCAATTGATGTGATTACAATACAGAAATGGTGTGTATCATGTCTTCGTTATAACTTTTTCTTTGACGTTCTTGATGATAGTTATACACGTGACTGATGCCAGTTCTATAGTATCTGTACTGCCAAATGAACTTGTTTCACAAAAATTTTGGCATGAACTAATCTTTTATTGATTTAAACATCTCTGATTGGTGTCTCTCGATTATGTGAAATTTTATAAGTATTTTTTAAGTATAAGGGTTTTTTAAGTATCATATCATCAGCTACTTCCCTTATCACATTTCCCCCTTTTTTCTTCGACTGTGTTGTGTTGTATCTCGATGAGCATTCATTTCGCAAAGATTTGTAAACAATACTGTCTTGGCTCTTTTATTCTCTACACATACATACACTACACACCTTACACACATGCAGAAACTTGTCTTTTTCCTTCAAATACCACCCCTGGTGATCTGTAAGTCGCCAGACAGCCTGCAAAGGCTGGGCAGCGACTGAAACGTTCAATTATAGTCTGGACTTCTTTATTTCATTTAACGTCAAAATTCTGCGATGTCGGGATTATCTGAATTTTCAGTCATCCGTGTTAGGTTCGGTTCCCGTTAATTCCGAGAACCAGGGGCCCTAATGCATTTGAAAATGTATTTCAGTCAATATGGGGCAGAAATATCTTTTAAATGTTTAAATACAACTCAATCTCCTTTTATATTCATATTTCATCTTTCAATATTTTAATGAGGATCTCCTTCTTTTTTTGATGTGATAAAGAATTGTACAGGGTGATTCATATAGAGCCAGCTCCACAAAATAAGGTACATCACAAAAGATACCATACATATAATTATGTGCTTAATATACACCTGCAAGTACTAATGTGGCCGTAATCTCATCAGCCGTTCGTCGTAGAGATATAGTTCCAATTTAAAAAGTAAAAATACAAAGGCCACAACAGACAGAATGCCCAACGAAGTGACTGAAAAAGATGCCCATAAACAATATGGGTGTAGGGTATATATCTAAATTATATTAAATGGTCAAAAGGCGATCAAAAATTACCCTGTACCAGTTTTGAGAGTGCAAATACAGTGTGTAAAAAATATATACAAATCTAAATTATTATACGGTCCCCCTGTCCTCTAACCTCCGATTAGAAAGTTCTGGACCTGTCTCTCCTGTGGTCAACAGAAAAAAATTTCATGTTTCTGAGTGCAATATTCGCTTAGTTATTCGAATTTGAAAAATCGGAGAGAAGGTGGGAAAAAAACAGAGTATAAAAATGAGGGAAAGGAACGTTGTCCTCAAGAGTCAACAACTTTCTGATTGGAAGTTAGAGGACAACGGGACCGCATAAAAATTTGGATTTTTTATTTTGTCACACACTGTATTTCCATTCCCAAGACTGGCATGGGGTAATTTTTGAACGCCAAGCGGGTTATAGCACAGGGTGGCAAATTCGAGGGAAGAGTAGTCAATAAAATTAAACTAGAATGGGAGAATTGGGTCAAACTTCGTGTAGCTCACAGGCGGAAAAACCATAAATACGCCTCTGAGCCTGTCCAGAGCGATTTACTTGTTTGATCTTTCTATCTGTCACTGTTTCAAAGTCATGTCATTTCAAATTTAAAGGGACTTTTTTTGAAACACTCCCTGTATCTTCCTGATTAACTTATTCTTTGTTTTGGCAGTGTTCGATGCGAGTGCCAAGATACCCTCTGGGGTGCTCATAGGCACCACTCTAGCCCTCGGCTCCTACGACGAGTGCGTCGACGTCATTGTCACGAACGATAAAAAGCCCACGGAAGAGGTGTTCAGGGGACAGTATTGCCTTCTGGACCTTCGATCGCCAAAGTCGTTGCTCGCTCCAGAAGACGTCGTCGCCAACGCTTCCAGGATCAAGAACTTCAACTCGACGGTGAGCGAAATAGACATCCAATATAACCATAGCATACTCTCTCACAACTAAATTCAATTGTGATGAACTGTTTTATATACAAAGTGATCATAAAATAACTTTGCCGATATACGAGCTTATACTTGCCTAACAGACGTGAAAATCTACGCACGTGAAAGAAATTCGAGATGGTATTTCAGGGCATGCGCTCGAGAATGAAGAGAACAACAAAACCGTAGCTATCACGTCTAGGGGGTCACAGCAACAAAATTTTGAAGAATTCAAATGGCAACACTCATTTTCATGCATTTCCAAGTGATTGGTGAGGTGAAAAACCATGAATGTCATTGACACGGTACTCGTAGCATCATAAACAACGGTGCAGGACGCAAAAATTGAATATCGAAGGACCAGACACACTCCGCTTTCCGTCTCAGAGAGATATTGAAGCGTTCCCGAAGGATGGGTGTATCCGGAAATTCATTAATTTATGTGAAAATAACAAACAACGATATTTCACATATACCATAAGGAATCTGGGTTAAACATCTTGATCATAATATCGTCCACAGTTAATCAGTCCGTGATGTACTGTTGTCCTTATGTAGATAGCAGGTCGCAGAAAAAGAAAGATCTCGCCAAAGGGTCGCTGTGCTAACCCCTCGGTGGAGAACTTCTTACTGAATTAGTGTGGTCTTTATTGGTTGTTTCCACAAATCTCTTTGTCTGCGTCTTCCCCCGGCGTGTATGATGTTATACGTCCCATTCCGACGCCATTCACACAAGGTCTTTCGCTGCGCCGATCACTTAACAAGATATAAAAGTGAGTGTTGCCAATTAAATTCTTTGAAATTTTGTTGTTGTGACTGTCACCGTGAGAGAGAGCTGGGGTTTTGTTTTTCTCTTCACTCTCGAAAGCATACTTTGAAACACCAATATCTCGAGTTTCATTTGCGTTCGCCGATATTTGCGGCCGCTCTGGGCTCGTATATCGGCAGTTATTTCATGTGCAAGCTTTCCCAAATTGTTTGCACAGCGGATATCTCCGCAACCGTTGACTTTAGAAACATACTTTCAATTACGAGAAGTTTGCAAATGACATGCAGTTACTTAAAATCTCAAAATTTGTTTGAGGGGTCGTATAACTGAAAAATTTTTAAAAAAAAGGCATTTTTGTACAGTCCCCGTGTGCTAAAACTTCCGATCTTTGAAATGTGGATCTGTCTCTGAAAATTCATTTGCAAAAAAATTCATATTTTAAAAGTAATATTTATCGAGATATTAGATATATAAAATCACTATGTTTTGACAATTTATCAATGTGTTTTGGCACGTTTTCTTTGGTTCAAAAGTTGCCATTTTTATTTTCTGTACACAAATTGAATTAACTCGACCATTTTATTTTTTTATTCACAATAAATGGCAATCACGTTTTTGAAAATTATTTTTACAATTACAGAATTTTCACAGGTACTCTTCTGCATAGGCGTACGCAGAATTTTCTCAAGGGGGGTTTTCAATTTTTCCTTCTCAAGGGGGAGTTAAGTTTTTTCCTGCAAAATAACACTATAATCTCGGCTTAAGGGGGGGGGGGGGTTAGAACCCCACCCCCCTTTTCGTGCGCGAATGCTCTTCTGTTATAACCATGCCACGCATTTTCGATACTAATTCGGTGTATTTTGGCTTCTTTTCTTTCTGCCCATCTTGTTTCAAAAAACGAACAAATTATGGCCACTAAAAAATTATTTAACACTAAACAGGAGGCATAAATTCGAAGAAAATTTGCCAAGACAAAAAAAGGCGCCAAGTAATATAATTATAACGGAAGAGTACCTTTTAAAAACTTGAAATTTAATTTACGTTTCCCAATTTATGAACCAAACCCTCAATCATTGGCGATAAATTCTGAAAACTTCGAAGTTAAATATCTTCCTTAATATTTCAATTAAAAATATGTAATTTTTTGTGAATGACTTCTCAGCGCCGCACTTACATTTCGTTGATTGGAAGTTTTAACACTCAGGGTCCACATAAAAAGCCAATTTTTATGCCATTTTTTTTAAGTATACTACCCCTTCGGAAATTCGAAAAATTTTCAGTGACCACACGTCATTTGAAAACTTTTTGTTATTGGAAGTGCACCTCTAAAATCAACGGTTGCAGAAATATCTGCTGTGCAAACAATTTGGGACAGCCTGTACAACTCTTTTTTTCTGTTGCTCTGTTTACGTAGTTCTTCAAGGTGTTTCCAGAGAAGCGAGGCTTCGGTAAGAGGTTTAAACTCGCCACGGCCCTGTGCGTACCGTCGACGTGTACCGAGGACGATGTCCTTCAAGTATCAAGCGAAGGTTTGAACTCTATTTCTCTATTTAATTAAAGTATAGTGCAAGAATTCACTATATTGTACATATTGACTTAAAATACACTTTATTTTGTATATTTATATGTACAATAATATCGCTACAAAAGAAACAACCATTTGGCTTTGTAGTGATACCTTCCGATTCATGCCCATTTGATACAATTCGATTTTAATCGAACTCTAACTGTAACTTGTGCTTTTTTTGTACCGTTCCAGTCATTCGCCAACTCGGTTTTTCAACTTCGATATTGGGCTGCGACGTGAAGAGTGATCCACAAATCAACAACAATCAACTTGCAGCCATGTAAGTGCAGTTTAAAAATGGTTATCATCAAGCTCCAGAGCACTTTCCAATATTAGAATGATTTTGAAAATTAACACGATGCGTACAACATGTCTTTATAGCTGCGTATTGGCGCCTTTCTTGGTTCTGATCGCCCTGGGCACGTTGGTAGACGCGGTGTCTTCGTTGTTTGCTGATCCTAAGATTCAACATGAGAAAGGCTTACAAAGTAAGTTGTTTTCCTGCATCTAGATATACGGTCCCCCCCTCCCCACACACACACTAAAAAATCTCTATTAGCGAGGTGGGAGAGCGGAAAAGCGCATTGGCCTCAGCTGAAACAAAAAATTTACTCCGCCGTACGCAGGATTTTTCAAGAGGGGGTGAGTTTCAACTTTTTTTTTCTCAAGAAGAGGGGGTTCGTTTTTCTCTACTACTACTATCATAACTCCACAGACCACCATAAGCCACATATGCACCTCGTCCATATTCATCTACGGAACTGCTAACGAATTGATACATGTTGGAATGTGCGTGTATGTGTTATGAACCTAACGTGTAGTTTTTTCTGTGTAATGCTTGTTATGTGTGATGCTGTCACCTGACATCAATTTTTCTAACTATGATATGAAGTGTAATGATTCAATAACTGTAGGCATGTTGCTGTCTGTGGCGAGCGGTCATTCAAGTATTAATTCAGCATCGGGGGGGGGGGGGGGGGGGGTTTCCGGATTTGCTGACTTTTGATGACAAGGGGGGGGGTTGAAGGTTGCTTGCGTCATCAACCACCCTTTTTTGAAGATATGAACTATTCTAAGCTGCTGACGAAATTTTTTTCTGACAATGGGGAGGGGAGGGGGGTCAGTGTTTTGCTGGGGAAGAGGGGTCAAAAATGGCTAAAAATCTGCTTACGTAAGACTTGAATGGCCCACGAGACTTTTTAACGGGAAGATCGGCTCACATTTGCGCCTCGAAGTTGGGAGCTACAGAAAACCAACTTCAGCCGACCGCCACTGCGGTGACGGTGGGATTCGAACCCAGGTCCTCGCAATGGGCTTTCATTCTGTCTATACTACGCCACAGAATTACACCACCTGGAAGCTACAGTTATTTCGAAAACACTCCAGAATGGAAAGAATTAAACACCTTATTTTAGATACGTCATAACAAACGAAGACATTGAACATTGAAGGACCGGACACACCCCGCTTCCCATTTCAAAGAGATATCGAAGCTTTCCCGGGGGATGGGTGTATCCGGAAATTTATTAATTTATGTGAAAATAACAAACAACGATATACATATATACAGTAAAGAATCTGGATTAAAAACAAACGAAGACAAGATGACAGTCACGAAACAGTGCCAAGGAATGAATGTTTCAGTTCCCTCACAAGGTGATAACAACCCTTCACAGACCCAGACCACAATCTTCTGGCATGAGATGAGATATTTTAAAGTTATCTCACAATGTCTTTGTGTGCAGCTTCTGTCAGACAATAAATTTCCTTGATTCCCGTTGCTGTCAATAAACAATATCGTCTCGCTTTTATGTATTATATATATATTACTGCTGTCAATTCACGACGGGGCCTGCCACTTCGCGAATTGACCAAAAGTTTTGACCAAAGTCCAAATCACACAAATGATTCGAACTTTGGCCAGCCATTTCGCGAAGTCACCGTTAATCCCTGGCCAAAGCTCGTTGTGCTGATGTAAGACGGCCCGGTAGGAGTCACATTTTTTTAAAATCGCCAACTTGCGATACATGTGTATATCTAGCAGCTGCATCGGACTGGATTGATGCGACGAGAGAAGAAACTATAAAGAGACACAACTCACTAGGTAATAAATTGCCCGTGGCCATAGACCTGAGTTGTGCTCGGTTTGAAAGAAAGAAATAATCACTCAAATACAAACACAAATTCAATTTATATTCAACAGGCAAAATGCCAAAATGTACTGATGAGAAAATTAACTGAAAATGTGTCACGTAAAGTGCTATGGAACTCTGCTGCGGTGATCTGTAAATATGCTACGGGTCGCGGAGCTGGTGAACTGGAACTATACCGCGGGCCACTTGAGTAATCAGGAACTGTGCCGTGGGTCGCAGAAGTGACCTGAGAATGCTCCGTGTGGACACTTAAGTGGTCTGGGACTGTTCTGTGGGTCACCTAAGTGATCTAAAATGTGCAGCGGCCCACTTTTATGATCTAAAGTCGTGCCGCGGGTCACTTAAATTATTTATAAAAACTAAATTAAACTAATAACACTTAAACTAATAACTAATAATACTAAATTAAACTAATAACACTTAAACTAATAATACTAAATTAAACTAATAACACTTAAACTAATAACTAATAATACTAAATAACACTTAAACTAATAACTAATAATACTAAATAACACTTAATGAATCTGATCTGTAACTGTGCTGCGTGCCACTTGAGTGCTATAGAACTGTGCCATGGGCATGGGGGGGAAGAGCATTGCCCCCCTCCCAGTGTCAAAGGTGAAGCCAACTGACCTGAGATATATGCGTATATATGAACTGACATGGTCATCATCATCATCATGCCCCCCCCCACGACTTTAAAGTCTATCTCCGCCTATGGCCACGAGTCACTCAAGTAATCTGTGAAGTGCCGCTTATATATATATATTTCATTTCTACAGAATCAGGTTTGTGGTCGCGGGACACATCAGATGACTAGGCGGGCCCTGAGTTGAATATATATATGCTGACAATAATTGATTGTGTAAAATGATTAATAATCCTCGCTTTTCTTAAACAATGTGCAGGAAACGTGGCGAGCACCTTCAGGATCTTCTCGCTGTATTCGAACACGAAGAAATTCTTGGAGGCACCAAAAAACGACGGCAAATTGAATGCTTTAGCGGGGATGCGATTCTTCTCGATCACTTGGATCATACTTGGACACAGTTACTATTTTCCAGATGACCTCCACTTCGCAAAAATGAGTAAGATAAACTTCCATCCATTAAGGGGGGGATCTTCTACCTTTTAATATGGTAAAACATTCTTATGTAGAAACATTTTTTTTACTAAAAATATTATTTATCCATTGATTTATTTAAAATTTTTTACCACGTACATTTGATTGTGTACGCTATCCTATGTTAGTACAAAATTTTATACATCTTCAATACTTAGATTACTAGTTTTACTTAGATTACTTACTTAGTTTTTTACAAATTTGAAAAAAAAAAACACATTAAAAGCATCGTTCGCTCATGATAAAATAGTACGACATCAATGAAATTGAATAAACATTGATTCAAAATAAATACAAATACAAGACCACAACAGGGAAAATGCCTAAGGTCGGACACATATATACAGGACACCCTGTATACATTATAAAATGTAATACACTGCCGATAAAAACCAGAACCTCCTAGAGATAGAAGGCCTCAACACTCAGCTTGTGACGTCAGTAAGCAGTCCATTTTCCCTCAGAATATTCAGGGAAAAAAAATTCCCTGCTCGTGCCAGTATCATCATTGTGAGGAAAAGAAATGATCTCGGGTTCAGAATTGGCGATTTCTATGCCCCACATCCAATCACTACGCGGTATTTGTGAGCCAATCAGGAAGGTTCTACGCCAAAATAAGAAGAAACGAAACAGGATGCTGTGTTTCAAAATGTGGCAAACTTGCTAGGTAGTCTGAATGACGTTTATGGCAAACAGTGCAGAGGCCTTCTATCTCTAGGAGGTGATGTAAAAAACCCCTCAAGCATGGGTGGAGATACGGGGGGGGGGGGGCGTGCTCAAAGGTGGAGTTGACTGATCTAATGTATATACTGTATGTATATATGAATTGACATCATCATCATCGTGCCCCCCTGAGACTTCCAAGTCTATCTCCGCCCATGCGCTCGAGGTACAACGGCTGAATCATCAGTCACAACATTGCGTTCTTCTCTTTCTTTGATGACACTGTTTAGTTCAGAAAATGACGAAAAAGATTTGAGATCCATTAATGCAGCGGCTCTCAACCGGTGCTCCGCGGAGAGCCCCCCCCCCCAAGGGCTCCGCGACTATTCAAGGAAAATAAGATAAATCAGTAAATTTTATAGATAAATAAAAAAATTTGATTGTTGAAGACCGGCAACCATTGTTGTCCGATAGTTTTTACCCATTTCGGCATTTGCCCAGCTCCGACGAACTTTTAAAGTATCCTATCGCTTAAGTCGGGCTCCGTTTAGTATATATGCTAAATTTGGCGAAGATCGATCTAAAATTGAAGATTTGTATAAAGAACATACACACAGACAAACACAGAAAATCAATTTTATACATATAAGATAGATATCAAGTACAATATGCAAAAGTTTGAAGTTATTTAAAATATTGTATGGGCTCAAAATATGGTGGTGGGAAGAGTAACTCAACCCCAATATCTCTATAGGTATTATCGAGATGGAGGCAAATATTGGACGGGCTCGGGATGATGGACCGGATGCAAGTTTACGCACATGATAATTCGGTATTATATAGTTAGCTAGCAGTTTATTTGGCATTATACAAGGTGCATAGAGCAAACGGGGGTATAACATTTTATTGGCGAACCGTTGATCTTAGAAGTACACTTCCAGTTAGAAAACGTTTCCAAATAACGTTTCCAAAAACGGAGGAATTTTTGGGAAAACAGTGTTAAATGCGGGTAAAACGGTTTTCCCGCTGTTTAACGTTGTTTTTTCCACCAACTTTTCTCCGTTTTTCGAATTCAAATTTGTCAGTGAATATTGCACTTAAAAACATTAACTGGGTTTTGGGGCACACGGGGACTGTATAAAATATTAATTTTTCTTATTTCAATAACTATACAACCCCTTCAAACATGAATGACATATCTAAGTGCCATACGTTGTATGAAAACTTTTTATTATTGAAAGTATACCTCCAGGATGAACGGTTCACCAGTAAAATTTCATACCCTCCGTTTGCTATGCACCCGGTATGGTAAGTAAGTAAAATAAAGTATTTTATCGATACTCACCAGAGCACCAATCAAGGATGGCAATGTGCATACAAGACGGAGAACAAAACAGAAATAAAAAACGCACATAAATCACGCATGATCGTTGGAAAAAGCTGAATAGGGAACAGGGATTGGCTATGACGATAATACTGACGCCAGTCACACTGGCGGTCAAAGATAACGGATAAGTCAGCTCGGTATTTCAAGGAATCTTAGGTGAATTTAGTATTGACTGGAAGGAGAATGTGCTGAGTACTGTACTTTGTTGATTTTAGCAGAGGAAAATCTTTTTCACCCTTAAAAAATGCTCAACATGCTCGAGAAGATCCGAAAAACGTCCGAATCCGACAGCTAGATCTTTGTTTTACGCAACGTACAGAGTAATGGATTGCGTACATTCTAATTTCTTGGTTATTAATTGATTCTTCCGTTTTTCATTCTAGAGGATATGTTCACATTCACGGAAACGCAATACGATATTCTTTTCATGGTGATCCAGAACACTGCTCTTGGAGTCGACACTTTCTTTGTTGTTACGTGAGTAACTTTTTGACAGTAACCGTAAATTAATGGCCACGTAACAAGTTTTTAAATATGGATTTATAACCATGTCTGAAAATTTTCAGCGCATTCCTGACAGTATATTCTTCTTGGAGGCGAATGGAGAACCATAAAGGTCGACTGCCTTGGACGACGTTCTTTATAAAGCGCATCATGAGGTAAGATATTCGAAGGCGTTTTCTTGCGTGTATCTGAGTCTCAAGTTGCTCAATTATTACTATTGAAGGTTCACATTTCCGACAGGTTACTACCAGCTCAGTTTCTAGTCATTGGAATCCTCGTGCTGCTTCCTCTCATGGGAGACGGTCCGCTTTGGAAGAATACGTGGAAGATACCGGTAGAAAACTGTGAAAGACACTGGTGGACCAATATCTTGTCGGTGCAGAATTTCTGGGGTCTTGAGGACATGGTGAGAACTTCGCTTATATTTTTTGTTTACTTGGTTTTGAAGTAGACCAAGGAACGTGCATTCGGAACACCATTCTCACGCAGAAGTCTTTCTTTTTTTGTATTACTCTCACAATTCTGATTATTTTGCGCTGTTGAACAATAGCGTTAAAGAGGGGTGCTCAAGCACTTCCACACTGTTTTTACATAAAGCTCATGCCGATCACCCCTAGGTATAAAACACTTCCAACGCCTCTGCTGTTGAACCATGGTCCGAAATCTAGAAGAGGAACCAGACATTAGAAATACAACAATCCTAAATGGATAAAATTAAAGTGAAACCTCTTTACAACGATACTCGATATAACGATACACCCACCTCTGCAACGATATTTTTTCTAATCTTGTTTGGAATTGCCTATAGTCTAATTTTGAATTTCTCTCGATACAACGATTTCTTTTATCTTATACTACGATATAAAAAAATAACTCCCCTCCCCTCTCTATATACATATAAAGATATTTTTTTATATTTTACTAAAAACCGTTTTGAATTTAGTTTTAACTTCGTCATTGTTTTCGTTCTTCTGGAGGCGTCTAATAACATCGGTATTTTGCTCTAAAGAATCACCGAAAGATAAAGGAAGTTTTTATTGTTGCTACTTTCCGTTTAAGACGCAAAAGTGCAATGCGGTTTTGACAAGGACATTGCATTTAAATGAATTTTATTAATAAACTAATCAATTATATATATATATATATATATATATATATTTATTTATTCGTAGCAATATATATATATATATATTGCTACGAATAAATACATAAAAGGGCATTTTCTTTAGTGTTATTAATTAACAATGCCGATGCAGCAGAGATCACAACAACAGCATAAATTTGATTATAAGTAAGGATAATGTTTCCTCTCGACATAGCAAAAATCCCTCTACAACATATAAATACAAATACAAATACAACGCCACAACAGGCAAAATGCCCAACGAGGTGGCTGATAAAAAGATTCCCATAAAAACATATTTATCTTGGTCGGCAGAATATCTTCATATCGAGGTTCCGCTGAAATTACAAATATAATTGCCAAATATTTTTATTTTATACAAAAATTGCCACGTTTTTAAGACAAATAAATTTAATTGGTCGAATGGTCGACGCGTTTCGGCTGGAAAGCCGTCATCAGGACTTCGTGGTCAGAACTCACACGAATGAGTCGTGGAAGAGTGATGTTTACGTCTGGTCGTCCGAAGAGTTCGCCTTTGTATTTGCTGCGTCCGAGTGGTCTTTGGATGCGAATTGGGGAGCCATCTGTTGTAAAGTGTTGAAAGTTTTTTCACGACTGAGGTTAATAAAGCCTGTCCAAGCTGACGAAATAGGTGGTGTGTTTCTTCCATCATTAACGAGGAAATTCTGGCATGTTCTGATGAAGTATCCCTCGAGAAAATTCAATTCAGAATTGTGTGTTGCTTTTTTAAAAACAAACGCTTTATCAAAATCAAAATAATGTGAATGTTGCCAACAGTGTTGGGCAATAGCCGAATTATCCGTCCGTCCCTTCTCAACATGCTTTCGGTGTTCGAGGACTCGAATATTTAGATTTCTTCTAGTTTGGCCAATATATCCATTTTCACAATTCTTGCATGGGATGAAGTAGATACCAGATTCTTTGGAGGGTGAGATAGGATCTTTCAGATGGGAAAAGGTGAGTATATTTGTTGGCTGGAATATTGTATGGAAGTCAAATTTTTTGAAGATAGAAGAGATCATGAAACTTGAAGAAACGAATGGAAGAACAACGGTATTAGAAAACTGTTTTGAGTCAGCTGGGAGCAGGTTCGTGGTGCATGTCTGGGTCATTTTTCTGAGGACCTTGTCGATGATAAAAGGTGAAAAACCCCGATTAGAAGCGATGTCACGAAGGATATTGAGTTCATTCTGGAGGGAGGCTGAATCACTGCAAAGTTTTTTTGCTCGATGAACAAAAGAAGAAAATGCCGAAAGTTTCTGATTGGGAGGATGAAAGGATTTTGCATGAGGTGGCATGGAGATAGCGAATGGCTTACGGTACACAGATGTATGAAATTCAGTGTCTGTCTTTTTAATGAGCACGTCGAGAAAAGGCAGTATATTATTTTTTTCCATTTCATAGGTGAATTCAATATGTGGGTCAATAGAATTCATAAAATTGAATAACTCAGTGACATTGACATCAGTCTCATCAACTAAAGTGAATGTGTCATCAACATACCTGATTCAAAGTTTGAAGTGGTGGGTTTCCAAAAGTTTTGTTTCGAAAAAATCCATATATATGTCACAGAGGATAGGCGAGAGTGGGTTGCCCATGGCAAGACCTTCTGTTTGGCGGTAAAACTTTCCAAACACTGAAAAATAATTGTGCGATACACAAAGTTGGGTGAGTTGACATATTTCTTCGATTTCAATCGAGGAGAAGTGGAATTCTTGCAGACGTTGTTTCAGGAAAGAAATTGCACCGCTGATAGGAATGTTAGTAAACATGGATTTGATATAGAAGGAAATCATTGTAGTGTTTTCTGGTTGAATGCTGCGGATGATGGAAACGAATTCTGAGGAATTCTTTACTGTGAAACGATGCTTTTTGCAGAGAGGGGACAAAAGTTCAACGAGAAATTTAGCAAGTTGATGCGTAGGTGATCCAATGCAAGAAATTATAGGTCTTACTGAAAATGAAGGTTTGTGTATTTTTGGAAGAGCATAAAGTCTCCCGCAGTTTGCGGCGAATGGAAAGATGCGTTTCTTGGTCGAAGAATGTAGAATGGGAGTCTGATTGATTTTCTTTTGAACCAATTTTAGAAGGGTAGGAGCTGGATCCGTATTGAGACAAGTGTATGGTCCATCGCTAATTAATTTTTCAACCGACTCTTGATACATGAATTTATCAAGTACAACAATTTGGCCACCTTTGTCAGCTTGAGTGATGAAAATATTGTTGTTTCTTTTAAGTTCTCGAATGGCAGAGATCTCAGATTTCTCAAATGGTGAAGAAATGGTTTTTCGATTGGCCGAAACTGAAGAGGAAACCAAGTGCCGAAGAGATTCTTTCTGATCGGGAGAAAGTTTACTGTTGAGAAACGACCGTTCGATGGGCGCAAGAAGTTTTGTAGGACAAAAATGAGGCCTAGGTGATGCAAAATTAAGTCCGTATTCAAGTACTTTCAAATGGGCACCAGACAATGTTTCACTCGAAAGATTGACAACTTTTGGAGCATTCGAGAAGTCAGAAAATTTATGAGAACTTTTTTTCGAAGAACTTCTTGCAAGAAGCTGAGTGAACTTATTATCCAAAATTTCTTGATGTTGGCGATACACGTGAAGTGCCCGGTGGAACGATCTTGCGTCAAGCTGGGCGAAATCATCACGAGAATGTGCGAGAGAGAGATGCAGTTTGTACAAATCCAATTCAATTTTAGCAAGATTGCGACGGTGACCATGGATGATCGATCGCAAAATTGCAAGTCGACAATTGAAAAGGTTGCGTTTGATGCGAACGGAAACAGGCTGATTGGAAAAAACTTGTAAAAATTGTGGCATTACCTTGTGATCTCTGCAACGTTTCAGGAATGCAATCTTGTTAAGAATCCGGAGTTTCTTGATACGGAGGGCACGAAAATGGTTGATCGAGTTCATATTGGCGAAGTCCCAGGAATCAACGGACGTAGTATGAAAAAGAAAGCACACGTTGGGCTAAAATATTATCACAAAAAATGAGTAACTTTGCCTGGTTTTAATTTACACAAAAATTGCCACGTTTTTAAGACAAATAAATCACACTGGTCGAATGGTCGACGCGTTTCGGCTCTTCAATGGAGAGCCGTCATCAGGACCTCGTGGTCAGAACTCACACGAATGAAGAGTGATGTTTACGTCTGGTCGTCCGAAGAGTTCGCCTTTGTATTTGCTGCGTCCGAGTGGTCTTTGGATGCGAATTGGGGAGCCATCTGTTGTAAAGTGTTGAAAGTTTTTTCACGACTGAGGTTAATAAAGCCTGTCCAAGCTGACGAAATAGGTGGTGTGTTTCTTCCATCATTAACGAGGAAATTCTGGCATGTTCTGATGAAATATCCCTCGAGAAAATTCAATTCCGAATTGTGTGTTGCTTTTTTAAAAACAAATGCTTTGTCAAAATCAAAATGATGTGAATGTTGCCAGCAGTGTTGGGCAATAGCCGAATTATCCGTCCGTCCCTTCTCAACATGCTTTCGGTGTTCGAGGACTCGAATATTTAGATATCTTCTAGTTTGGCCAATATATCCATTTTCACAATTCTTGCATGGGATGAAGTAGATACCAGATTCTTTGGAGGGTGAGATAGGATCTTTCAGATGGGAAAAGGTGAGTATATTTGTTGGCTGGAATATTGTATGGAAGTCAAATTTTTTGAAGATAGAAGAGATCATGAAACTTGAAGAAACGAATGGAAGAACAACGGTATTAGAAAACTGTTTTGAGTCAGCTGGGAGCAGGTTCGTGGTGCATGTCTGGGTCATTTTTCTGAGGACCTTGTCGATGATAAAAGGTGAAAAACCCCGATTAGAAGCGATGTCACGAAGGATATTGAGTTCATTCTGGAGGGAGGCTGAATCACTGCAAAGTTTTTTTGCTCGATGAACAAAAGAAGAAAATGCCGAAAGTTTCTGATTGGGAGGATGAAAGGATTTTTCATGAGGTGGCATGGAGATAGCGAATGGCTTACGGTACACAGATGTATGAAATTCAGTGTCTGTCTTTTTAATGAGCACGTCGAGAAAAGGCAGTATATTATTTTTTTCCATTTCATAGGTGAATTCAATATGTGGGTCAATAGAATTCATAAAATTGAATAACTCAGTGACATTGACATCAGTCTCATCAACTAAAGTGAATGTGTCATCAACATACCTGATCCAAATGTGTGGATCAAGTGTGATTTATTTGTCTTAAAAACGTGGCAATTTTTGTGTAAATTAAAACCAG
Source organism: Pholcus phalangioides (assembly GCF_987345545.1). Classification (NCBI taxonomy): domain Eukaryota; kingdom Metazoa; phylum Arthropoda; class Arachnida; order Araneae; family Pholcidae; genus Pholcus; species Pholcus phalangioides. The sequence continues at coordinate 479,178 of NW_028301601.1, forward strand.
GCAAAGTTACTCATTTTTTGTGATAATTATTTCTTATTATTTTCCAGTGCTTGTTTCATACGTGGTTCTTGGCCGTATCGATGCAACTTCACCTCATGACTTTCTTCCTGATCATCCTCCTATACAGGTGAGAAAAAAATGTATTTTCAGAAATTTTCTAATTTCACTAAACTTGATATCATGTTTGAAATACAGAGTGATTCAAATTGTTTGTCTATAGAACTATCTCCGCAACCGTTGACCTCAGAGATATACTTCCAATTGCAAAAAGTTTTCAAACGAGATGCAGTTTCTTAATACTTCGTAATTTTTTCAGGTGTCGTATGCATAAAAAATAAATAAATAACTTTTTATACAGACACCGCGTGTTAAAATTTCCAACTACTGAAATGTAGACCATGCTTCGAAAAGTCGTTTGCAAAAAGAAAAATCAATATTTTTAAGTACAATATCCATCGAGGTATTAAAGATGAAAAATTACGATGTTTTGGTGACTTATTGCTGTGTTGGCATGTCTGCATAGGCTTGAGAATCTCTCTTTTCTTGGACTGCACACAAATGAAATGATCTCAACTATTGGTTATCTTATTTAGATTTATTGTCTATTTAAAAGATTAATTGATTTTCATTGCTTAGTACTTCAGATACTCATCCGAGGATGATGTCACTCTCCGCTATCCATACAAAGGCTTTAACAGCTGGCTGATGTAGAGATATATTTTGGAAAATTTTCCAAATTTATTTATTTTTAATATTTTCTTGATATTTCTCTCTTTCCAAAATATATCTCCGCATCAGCCAGCTGTAAAAAACCTTTGCACTTCAGATACTTTTCATTCCTTTCGAACAAAATTATAAGAAAAAGTAACTAACTACTCAACCTTTTGACGGCCTAGAAGTTAAATGTAAAAAAAAGCATAATGCGTTGTAAATGTCTTTTTGGCAGATAGAATTAAATGCAGAAAGAGAGTTGGTGGTTGCATCTTAAAACCACTCTTCCATTTTTTGAATATGTTCACATTGGATGAACGTAGGTGTCGAGGAGATATGATCGAAGTGTTCAAAATTTTCAATGGGATGGATAGGATGGACCATGAACTTTTAGTACACCGCCAATCGACTGCTTTTACAAGGGGACACCAGTATCGATTGGTGAGGAACAATGCAAGGTTATGGTGTCGCAGGGAATTTTTCTCTAATGGGGTTGTTAATAAATGGAATAGCTTACCCCCGGAGGTAGTAAATTGTAACACAATTGACACGTTCAAAAAGAAATACGATAAACATGTTGGGGTAAATCGAGAAGCTATCCATACTTCGAATCAGACAACCATAAGTATTCTTTATGGGCGTTGTATAATATTTTGTCATGTGTATATATTTGTTTATAATTTTTGTTAATTGCATTTTTAATTGGGTTGCTGTATTTTCGAAATATATGACATCCATATTTTTATGGGCATCTTTTTCTCAGCCACCTCGTTGGGCATTTTGCCTGTTGTGGCGTTGTATTTGTATTTGTATTAACATCAGAAACGCAAATGATACGGTAATTTCGTAATCACCTGGAAAACTTTTCCTTTAGGCTGGTATTAGAAAATTCATGAAACTTGAAAACTGCAACCAATATGATCATTAGTTGCATTTGCTCGGATGTAACCGATATGCTTATTGGTGGGATTTTTAAAGTTTTCCGCAACTTTTTTGTCCCTTCACATATTATCATTTTATGATATTTTTATGCTAATGTAATGCAGTAAAGTCTCGTTTATCCGGCCTTCGCTTATCCAACATTCCGTATTATCCGACGTCCCACCGCAAAAAAAACACAAAAACTCATCAATCTGCAATAAACTACAAGTTGCGAGCGTGAGCGTATTCTATATTTTTTTGCTCCCGACTCTATCGCAGCTAATTACTACTGCACTATTTAACTGTACATGCACCTCGTACACATTTCTCTTCGGAATTTCTAACGAATCGGAATATGCCGGAATGTGTTTTCTGAGTGAATGTGGGGCCTTTACGTATCTATGCTATAGAGTTGCACTTGTGTCGTGTCCATGCTGCCATCTGCCTTCCATTTTCTGAAGTTAAGATGGAGATGCTTGAATTTTTATGTTCGCAGCTAATTACTATACAGTATACAGTGGTGCGCCCGTCTACACTATGACTATAAAGGATACGTACGTCGAAGAATATCCTAAGCTTCCGTTTATTAACAATATTAATTAACGCATAATCATAGAACTATTATTATTCGCAATTCTAGATTATTGTCGCATTATACATGAAGACTTAACAAATTTTAGACGGAGTTCCGATAACAGACGCCCTCCGATAACAGACGCCCTCCGATAACAGACGCCCTCCGATGCTCATGTAGACTGTCCGCGTAACAGTTTTCTTCTTCCGTCTCTCCTCTGCACTTTTTCTTCTCCTACACGCCCACGCGCATTTTGCACCCGGCGCGTCTTTAGTCATTAATCAGTGGGCCGCTGCAGTACCCCGCCCCTAGAAAGAATGTTCTTGAAAGCGAATGCGGCGGCCAGACCTTGTAGTTTTTTCCGTTTTTTCCTGGGCCTCCTGTGGTTGCTCAGCAGGAACCGATGAAGGCTGCGGTGTCGTTGTCTGTTGCTTCTGCAGGTTCGTCGTTTAGAAGAAAGGCAGGTTTGACCCGATCGATGGAGACGATAATGTCCTTACCATTTTTATGGATTTTGAAAGTCTTATCACTTGTGTCTACAACTGGAAACGGCCCATCATATGGTGGTCGTAGTGGGGCTCGAACTGCGTCATGCCGGAGGAAAATGTGACTGCATGAACTGAGTTCTTGGTGAACGAAAACCTTCGGCTTTCCGTGACATCCTGTTTGAGTTCTCGATAAGCTTTTCATAGTATGTCAAAGTTCCTTCACGAACTCTGGAGTAGTTATGTCACTAGGTGTTTCATCGAAGAGTTCTCCTGGAAGACGAATTGTTTGCCCATATACCAGTTCACTCGGTGTGGCCTGTAGATCTACTTTGTAAGTACATCGCAATCCCAGTAAGACAGTTGGAAGCGTTTCAGTCCACCGCTCCGTCAAGTAAGCTTTTAGCGAGGACTTGAGTGTACGGTGTCAGTTCTCTATGAGACCATTGGCTTGCGGATGGAAAGCGGTGCTGTGTATATGTTTAATGCCCAATAGCATGGCTAGGGATCGGAAAAGGCGTGATTCAAATTGTCGTCCCTGATCGGTGGTGATGGCAGCTGGGATGCCGAAACGAGATATCCATGAGCGGTATAGTGCTTTGGCCACTGTAAGTGCCTCTATATTTGGTAAAGGCTCTGCCTCTACCCACCTAGTGAATCTATCGATCATTGTCAAACAGTACGTGTTATTGTTTGAAGTAGGCAGAGGTCCTATTGAATCAATGTGAATGTGATGAAAACCTTAATTGCTGACCGTGATATTTGTAACTGGGCTTTTCGTATGTTTGACTTTTTTTTACCTTTGACAGGGTATGCAGGATCTTGCCCACTTATCACAATCTGAGTTTATTTTCGGCCAAATAAACCTGTCTGTGATGAGTTTAATTGAAGCTTTGGTGCCTGGGTGTGCTAAATTGTGCAAGGAAGTGATAATGTTGTATCTCCAGGACTTTGGTACGAATGGGCGAAGTTTGCCTGTAGAAATGTCGCAATATAATTCCACAGGGCCATCGGGAAGTTTTAACTTTTTCAAGTTTAATGATGAATGTTCGTCAGCTAATAGTGATAACAGTTCCTTGTCAGCAAGTTGTGCGTCCGCCATACCTTTGTGATCTATTGGATTTGGACATGTTATGGTATCGACTCTAGAGAGAGTATCGGCAGGGATATTCTCTATTCCTTTGACATGTCTGATGTCGGTTGTAAACTGACCTATATAGTCTAGCTGACGCAATTGGCGTGGAGAACATTTGTCGTTCTTCTGCGAGAAAGCAAAATGGAGCGGCCTATGGTCCGTATATAGCACAAAATCATGCATTTCGACCATGAAACGAAAACGTTTGATCGCCGCATAGGCAGCTAGCAATTCTCGGTCATAAGCTGAGTATTTTTTTTTTTCTGTGTCTGAGAGTTTGCGGGAAAAGAAACCTAAAGATTCTAGGCCCGTTGAAGTGACTTGATGCAAGGCAGCGCCTATGGCAAAATCAGATGCATCAACATACAATGCCAACTCCGCATCTGGAGAAGGATGGTGGAGTAGAGTCGCCTCGGCTAATTGGTGTTTGGATTCTTCAAAAGCTTTCGAGAACTCAGGTGTCCAAATTATTTCCGTTTTATCAGACTTTTTTTTGCCTTGTAAATGTGTACATAATAATGCTTGAGAAAATGCTGCATGTGGAATGTTGCGACGGTAATAATTTATTAGGCCTAAATATCGTCTTAAGACGGCGATTGTTTTGGGACGCTCAAATTTGAGAATAGCCTCAACTCTGTCTGGGAGAGGTTTGATACCTTTGTCACTCACCAGATACCCCAAGAGAGGAAGTTCTTTTGCTCCTAGAATACATTTGCCTACATTAATTCTGATACCATACTCGGAGAGTCGTTTGCACACCATGTCAAGATGTTTGACATGCTCATCTTCTGAACAGCTGCTGATCAGAATATCGTCGAGGTAAGCAAAAACAAAATCGAAGCCAAACAAAACTTCGTGTATAAAGCGTTGGAATGTCTGAGCAGCGCTCGATAGTCCAAAGGGCATATATAAAAACTCAAAAAGACCAAATGGTGTTGTAATGGCCGTCTTCTGATTGTTAGAGGTGATTATGCATAATCACAGCTAACAGTGATGGACGTTGTGAAAATTAATCAAACTTTCTTTGTCGAGACGATTTGCGATTTATTTTAACATTAAAATGGGATCAATTTCGACCGAGTCCGAACGTTGCATAAATGTAAAAGGCGTATAAATGAGGTTCCACTGCATACATCGTACCTCCCCTATTAGCGAGCACTCCCCGTTAGCGGACAAAATTTTTGGTTCCCATGGGTGGTTATCGAGAGATTCTACTGTATATTGTATGATCACATTCATATGCCGCGATGCATGAGTCTTCTCAAAAACCTTTTATTTAAGGCAAACAAAAAATAATAATAAATACAAATACAAATACAAAGGGACACCAGTATCGATTGGTGAGGGACAATGCAAGGTTATGGTGTCGCAGGGAATTTTTCTCTAATAGGGTTGTTAATAAATGGAATAGCTTACCCCCGAAGGTAGTAAATTGTAACACAATTGACACGTTTAAAAAGAAATACAATAAACATGTTGGGGTAAATCGAGAAGCTACCCATACTTAGAATAAGACAACCATAAGTATTCTTTATGGGCATTGTATGATATTTTATCATGTGTAAGTATTGTCTATAATTTGTGTTAATTGCATTTTTAATTGGGTTGCTGTTTTTTTTTTTTTTGAAATATATGACATCCATATTTTTATGGGCGTCTTTTTGTCAGCCGCCTCGTTGGGCATTTTGCCTGTTGTGGCTTGGTATTTGTATTTGTTTATTTAAAGCCCGATAGTCACCCGTAGGACGAAAATCTCCATTAGGTTTTGGAACCATATGAAGAGGATTAGACCAATTAGACTTACTGGGTCTAAAATTCCTTGTTCAAGCATAATCCGAAATTTTTGCGACTTCCAGCTGCTTGGGATTTAAACGCCGGGGGCGTGAAAAAACAGGTTTTCCCTTTGTAATGATTCTGTGTACCGTGTTGTGTTTCGCATTAGGTGAGGATGGATATGGACAGAGGATTTCTTTGTATCTGTATAAAATGTGCTTGAACTTTTCATCAGTGGCTATGAGTGTAACGCTCATCTCTGGATTGATGTTGATAGTAGAGCATTTGCTAGCTAATCTAGTTAAAGGGTCCCTGAGGTAAGAATTTTTCAAATCAATCAACAGTCCATAATGTTTCAGAAAATCACCACCTATGATAGGTTTGCTAACGTTAGCTATGATAAATGGCCACCGGAATTCACGGCGTAAATTGAGGCTGACTGAAATCATCTTGGTGCCAAATGTTTTGATGGGGCTGTTTTAGCAGAATATAATGTTAGGGATGAGGGTGCAACAAATGACATACCCGACTTGTAGGGCAAAACGTAAACATCACTACCACTGTCAATTAAATAATGACGACGTGAAGTTGGATCATGAATGAATAGGCGGCTAGAGGAATTGAATTTGAAATCACACTCCGCCACATGTGATTTCTGGTTTAGTTTCCCTGATTGTTGTAGTTGCATGGTTGCTGGCATTTATAGGCTTTGTCAGCGAAATTGAAATGGTACCAGCATATACCTTCTGGCAGTGCTCGCCTCGGACTCTGTGATCGCCGTCTGTTGTATGAATGTTCACGGCTATAGCTTCTTGGCCCTCTCTGTCTATCTCGTGAGAGACGTTTTACTTGCTCACTTAGTGCCACAATTTGAGTTCTCAAGTCTGTTAGTTCTGTGTTTTCAGTTGATTTACCTAAGCGACACTGTGTTTCGGCTACCTAGTGTGGGTTTAGTTCCAAGATCTTGTCAGCCATTTGAGCTAACTTGTCGAGATTTCCATCGGAAATTGACAGAATTGCTTGGGTCTCTTTGGGTAACCTTTGTATCCACAATGTTTTGAGGAATTCTGCATCAACTTTGTCATTGGCCAATTGGCGCATTTTTCTCAACAAATGAGAGGGTTTGTCATCGACTAGGACCGCATTTGATTGCAAATCTTTCACTCGTTTTTGTTCCGAGTCAGAAAATTCAGCCACGAGTCTCTCCTTGAGCGTAAGATATAAATTTTCGGCCGGGGGATTCCTCACAATATCACTGAATACGACAATACTTCAGAGTTTAGAGCAGAAACTACAGCAGAATACTTTGTCTGATCCCGGGTAATATTAGCGAGAGCAAATTGCGCTTCAATATTTATAAACCATAAGTCAGCATCTTTGTCCCAAAATTGTGGTAGTTTAAGTGCTACCCTGTCTATCTCCGTGGACCTATCCGGGGTATTGGTCATGTTGATGACAATGAATAAATACAAAATCTAGAATGAAATTGAATCGCCTACGCAAGGGACATAACACGAAGAAAAAATGTTGTACACGCTGAGCTTACTTAGTTATCTGGCGGAGCGGAGCGGAGACAAAAAATCACTCGGCTTATCGTTCGCTGATGATGGACACCTGTAGAAGAACCACGATGTTGACGGCCATATTGTTATCCCTCGTTGTTTCCACTGCTTGAAGGTTGCGCGATCTTTCCATGAGGTCACCACTAAAGGATACGTACGTCGAAGAATATCCTAAGCTTCCGTTTATTAACAATATTAATTAACGCATAATCATAATACTATTATTATTCGCAATTCTAGATTATTGTCGCATTATACATGAAGACTTAACAAATTTTAGACGGAGTTCCGATAACAGACGCCCTCCGATGCTCATGTAGACTGTCCGCGTAACAGTTTTCTTCTTCCGTCTCTCCTCTGCACTTTTTCTTCTCCTACACGCCCACGCGCATTTTGCACCCGGCGCGTCTTTAGTCATTAATCAGTGGGCCGCTGCAACTATAATGATCAGTATGAAATAACTGACGAAGAAATTGCCGCTATTTTCATTTGTGATGACAACGAAATTGAAGATCAAGATCAAACATTAACTGTTTTGCCTCTCCGAATACACAACGATGGAGTTAAGAATCTAGAAACTGCAATTGAGCTAGAAAATTCATTGAGCTACAAGAAGCTGCAGGAATCGACATAATAATGCTGCTACTACTACTTAACCATAATACTATACTACTACTTAACATAATAATGCTGCAAAGATGGCGAGACTTGGCTGTGAAGAAACGGCACTCGTCAGGAATGCAGACTACGATCAAAAATGTCTTTAAATCATCATAGGACTGAACATTTTTAAGCACTGTGTATTTAACTTCAGAATATTTACTGTAAGTTCATTTTTTTTCTGTTGTTTGTTGTCAGCGTGTTGTTTATTTTTGGGTCATATTCTGCGGTGATTTTCTTTTTTTCAGCGCACGTTGGATTGTGAGATAAGTGGTTTTTTTTATTATATTGCTCTCATTTTTTTTTAATTTTCGTTGTGTATTTTCGATCGACTTAAATTTATTTTTTCTCGTTCGCATTTCATTTTCGTTGTTTTTTCGCCAGGTTCGCTCGCTTCTTTGATATAAGTTCGTAGGTTTTTGGACGTTAGTGTTAGTGTTAGCAAACAGTGTATACTTTTTCCCGGGTACTCTCAATAATTTTGTTTTCCTTCCATTTGGGCCTATTGTTGTAGTGTTAGGTTTTGAGATAGTTAGCTAATTCTAATAAGTATAAATTGTACTTCGTAGCTTAATACTTTTTTTTAGAGGGTGGTGTTGTATTCTTTATATACATATTTATTTTATTCTTCGTGATTTAGTGCTGAGCATTCTACTTTACGTAATTTTTTCGTATAATCTCTTACGTATATTTTGCATAGTAATGTATTTTACATTATTTTAATTTCCAGTTAACGTTTCTCATTTTCCTATTTTTAAGTATTATTATTATTATCTAGCTTTAGCAATAGTGTTAGTATGCCTCGACCTCGACTAGTGTTGTGTAGAGCTTGCGACGGGAGGTTTCCCTGGTCTAGGGGTATAGTAGCTGATAGTTTCAATTGTAAAGGGTGCTTGGTTAGGAAAAGGCTGGAACTCGAGGTCGAAGCTTTACGGGAAAAAGTTAGGGTGCTAGAGGGCCCGGTTATAACGGAGCCTCTGGTCGTCGAGCCACCTGTTGATGAAGAAGCAATCTCCACGAACAACGACATTTTAGAGGGCGAATGGGTGGTCGTGGATGAGGTAGAGGGGGATAGTGATAGGGGTTTAATCATCGGCGATTCTATAGTTAGGGAACTTGGGAACCGAGTGTGTAGGGATTTTCGGGGTTTCGAGCGCTGTTGTCTTCCTGGGGGGAAGATTGGCAACGTTCGAGACGTTTTTCATCGCCGAAAGTTGCCCTTGCGGGTGATTCTGTGGGTGGGAACAAATCAGGTAGGAGCGAATATTAGTGAGTCTCTGTCAGAATACCGGGATTTACTATTATCCGCTAGGGAGGGGGGTTCAGATGTGGCAGTGATTCCAGTGCTGCCAAGGGGTAGTAGGGGATATAGGAGTAGGATCCACCAATTCAATATAGGCCTGAAGGACATTTGCTCCTCACTTGGGGTCACGTTCTTGGAGCTTCCCGCATTTACCGATAGGTGGCTTCGTTCGGATGGGATCCATCTAAATAAGAGAGGGGTCTGGGAGGTTTATGATAGTCTTAGGTCAGGTTTTTTACTCCCAGACCACGTAGTCAGGAATGCGGGTTAGGTAATGATAATCACAACAGTACTGACTTGAAATTACCCACCTCTGACTTGGATGGCTTCTCGATTGACAACAAACCACCGGGCAAATTAAAATGTGTGTTAATAAATGCCAGGAGCTTGGGTAACAAGAAAGATTTTTTAGAAACTATGATAGTTGTGGAGGGCTTGGATCTTATAGCCATTACAGAATCTTGGGCAAAGGATGGGGATGAATCTTTCTTACACATCTCAGGATACGATACTTTTTTGAGAAATAGATCTGATAGGAAAGGGGGTGGAGTGTTGATATACGTGAAATCCTGTTTGAAGGCTAGAGAGTGTAACGTGCAGAGAAGTGATATTGAAACCATATGGGTTGAACTTGAGAGCAAAAGACGTCATAAGCTTATTGTTGGGGTTTGTTACAATCCACCGAATAGGGATCAAAACTACATTGCCAAAATGCATGATGAAATTTCCTACATGTGTAAGCGAAAGAGAGTTCTCATACTAGGGGATTTCAATTACCCGGGTATTGATTGGGAAAACCTTTCATCTGGAAATCAGTATGAAAGAGACTTTCTTAAGTTGGTGCTCGAAAATTTTTTGTATCAGCATGTATCAGAAGCCACTAGGGGTACTGCTATTTTGGATTTAGTTCTTACTAGTTCTGAGGATCTAGTTGAACATGTTTCGGTGGGGGAAGAGTTTTCTTCCAGTGATCATCGTATCGTCAGATTTCACTGTAACTTTTCCTCGGGTAAGGTTGATAACAAAAGACTGGTTCCTTGTTTTCGGAGAACTAACTTTGATGTTTTGAGAAGAAGGTTAGCGGAAGTTTTCAAAGACCGGTTGCAATCAGTAGGGGTGGTAAGTCAATGGGAAGAATTTAGTACGAAGCTGTCCTCTGTTTTGCACGACGTCATACCCTTTGTTCGAAAAAAGCGTGTTTGTACATCACACCCTCTATGGTTCACGGATAGCGTGCGGAACCTTTATCTTGAAAAGAAAAGAGCATTCAGAGCGTATAAAAGTGGACGTGGTGACCTATCATTGTTTACTGATAAAAGAAGACTGTTGAAGAAAGCGATAAGGGATAGTGAAAAGGAAGTTGAATCTAGGTTGGCAGATAACATTGGCTCTGACCCAAAATCATTTTTTCGATACGTCAATAATGGATGTAAGGGGACAGTTGGCCCCCTCTCGATAGGAGGCTCTAAGGTAGAGAGCAATGTAGGCATGTGTAGTGCTTTCAATGACTTTTTCGCGTCGGTTTTTAATGGAGATAATGATATTCGATATACGGGTGTTGCATGGGGTAATAAAACCCTCAACGATATTCAAGTAGAAGACGTGGAGGTCCTAAATCTTCTAAGAAATGTAGGTGCAAGCAAAGCACCAGGACCAGATGATATCTATCCCAGGGTTCTCAGGGAAGGTGCTAATGAATTGTTGGGGCCAGTCGCACAGATATTCAGGAGTAGTGTTGCTGAGGGTATCGTCCCGAGAGATTGGAAACTGGCTAACGTTGTTCCGATATTTAAGAAGGGTAGTAGAGAAGTGGCGTCTAATTATCGTCCAGTGAGTTTGACGAGCTCCCTCTCGAAAATTTTGGAAATTATCATCAAAAGGCAGTTTGTGAAGTGGATAGACGAGAATAATGTATTGTCGGATAATCAGCATGGGTTCAGGAAGGGGAAGTCATGTGTAACTAACCTCCTTTGCTTCTATGATTACGTGACTAAGGCTTTGGGTAAGAGCAAAAATGTAGACGTTGTTTACCTTGATTTCCAGAAGGCATTCGATCGGGTCCAACATGGCAAACTCTTGAAGCGTTTACACGAGATTGGAATAGGGGGCAACTTGCTGAATTGGATAGAATCGTGGTTAAGAGATAGGTCGCAACGAGTTATGGTGAACGGGGAATTCTCTGGTTGGACAGACGTCACAAGTGGAGTTCCTCAGGGAAGTGTCCTTGGCCCCATACTTTTTTCACTTTTTATCGACAAACTCGATCAGGGTATCGATGGAATTACTAGCAAATTCGCAGATGATGTGAAGCTAATGGGGGTAATCGGGAATGAAAGCGATAGGGAGTTGCTCCAGACCAACTTAAACAAGATTGCAGCATGGGCAAATGAATGGGGCATGACGTTTAGCGTAGATAAGTGCATGGTCGCTCATTTTGGTTCGAACAACTCATGGTTATCTTACGAGTTGAATGGTGTCACTATCCCGGATGCAACTAGAGTCACCGATTTGGGAATTCTCATTGACGAGCGACTTAGGTTTTCTGAACATTGTTCAGCGGTTGTCAAAAAAGCGAATAGAATGCTTGGTCTCATTTTCAAAAAGGTCTCTTCGCGTTCTCCTAAAGTCATTCTTCCGCTTTTTCGAGGCTTAGTTCGTCCTGGACTGGAGTATGCTGTAAGGTTTTGGAGACCATACCTACAGAGGGACATAGACTTGATTGAAGGGGTGCAGAGAAGAGCTACGCGTGTCCTTATTGGCACACAGGGCTTGAGTTATGAAGAGAGACTTCATTTTTTGAATATGTTTACATTGGATGAACGCAGGTGTCGAGGAGATATGATCGAAGTGTTCAAAATTTTCAATGGGATGGATAGGATGGACCATGAACTTTTAGTAAACCGCCAATCAACTGCTTTTACAAGGGGACACCAGTATCGATTGGTGAGGGACAATGCAAGGTTATGGTGTCGCAGGGAATTTTTCTCTAATAGGGTTGTTAATAAATGGAATAGCTTACCCCCGGAGGTAGTAAATTGTAACACAATTGACACGTTTAAAAGGAAATACGATAAACATGTTGGGGTAAATCGAGAAGCTATCCATTCTTAGAATAAGACAACCATAAGTATTCTTTATGGGCATTGTATAATATTTTATCATGTGTATATATTGTTTATAATTTGTGTTAATTGCATTTTTAATGGGGTTGCTGTATTTTTGAAACATGACATCCATATTTTTATGGGCATCTTTTTATCAGCCACCTCGTTGGGCATTTTGCCTGTTGTGGCGTTGTATTTGTATTTGTATTTGTAAAGCATGATTATCAGGTTCGTAATGAGTAAAATTATAACAGTTTGACGTTTAATAAGTTTTTCTTAACACCTTCCAATTATCCGACATTTTTGCTTATCCGAAAGGAGTTGGTGATTCAGCAAGTGAGTTGAACAATAAGAAAGTGAGAGAATGAATAAGCAAGTGTTTGAACGAGTGAGTGAACAGTGAACAAGTGAGTGAGCAGGTGAGCGAATGATTCACTCATGCGGTCAATCACTCACTCATACCAACGTCATACGACTACTCACTCACTCACTAGTGTATTCGCCAGCTCATTCGCCAACTCATTCGGTCAATCACCCGTTCACTCACTCGCTCAATCACACGGTTACGTCACTCACACACCGGAAATGTTGTCGGCGAGTTTTCCTTAAATCATAACAATTTCATTGGAATCAGGGGCACTTCAGCCCCTCAAGAAAACATTGAGGGGCTGAAAATTGCCATTCGTCCCGTTTATACGGGACTCTAGCCCGTACGCATTAGGCGGAATAGTGCGTTCCATTGTATATTCATGATTTTTTTTTTTTTTTGGGTAGGGGTCCAGCCTCCGCACAAAATGTATTGGAGGGGGGGGGGGGTTCAAATGATCTCAGCCACCAGGTTCCGGCTGATAGGAATATAGTTTTTATATACAGGGTGTCCCAGAACTCTACCCCGAAAATGAGAAGGATTGATAGCAAACGTAAAAGCAAAAGAAAATTCCAATGAAACAGTCGTGACCCACTCTTTTTGAATTTTTTTTTTACTTTCAATTTTACTGTCATCATTATTGTTACAAAATATATAAATCAAACAAAAAAAATTCATCAAGGGATCCTATAAGAATCATATTGGTGGGCACACCCATTTCATAAGAGTATGGTCATTTTCAATAGTTGAATCAAGTATACAATTTATGTGTATAATACATCCATTAAAATAAAAAGCTAACGAGAAAAAAATAATTATAAACACGGAAACAAAAAAGTGGGAAGGGGGAAGAAAACGGAGTAATATCTATGAGCAAAATAGATTAATATATAACTCATGATTTGCACAGATATTGATATTTATTGATGAATCTGGTGTCTACTGGGTCTACTGTTACGTCTATACCGACCAGCAAAGATTGGTGCATTAAACTTTGCTCCAGAAGAGTATCAGCGACGGGAAAAACAACTATCCACCTATCGGAAAACCTTCATCCACACTAAGTGTCTATCGGGATTAACCAAAACAAAGAAATGGGAGACCAAAGAACTCATATATACACAGATGGCTCGAAAACTATCTCAGGAACAGCATCAGCATATGTAGTAGCGAAAGATCTCATAAGATCATCGAGTGCTGGAGTAGTAAACTAGAAAACGGTAATAATATCTTCCAAACTGAGTTACTAGCGTTATATATGGAAACCATAAAAGCTCAATAACTCTGTAAGGTTCAGGAGAAAAGAGGTTGGAAAAAGGCCGAGGAGAAACAGGAGTCGCGAGAGAGAGAAACGAGAACGATTTGAGACATTCGAAAAAAAGAGTAGTGTGAAAGTTTGTACCTTTGACGGTTTCGGTGGAGATGCTGGATAATAAATGAAATAAAGTGTTGTTTTCTTCTTTTGGGAGTCTAGAACCCAGTTATTTCGTCCTGAAATCGTAGTAGAGGTACAGCCGAGGACCTACGACCGATAAGAAGTCGGGGGAAGTTTACTGGCGCAGTCGGTAGGATTGGATCGTGGCTTCAACGGCTCAAGATTGTGAGCTGACAGAAGAAGAGTGTCCTAGCCACGGTGGAACCACCCCGGTTCGTATAGAAGGATAGCAGCAGCGTCGAGCCCTCACGCTGTCATTTTTTTTCGTGAAGTCAACCGGTGCTGACAGGGGCAATCCTGAGGCAAGAGAAGCAAGTATTGTGCGGCGGTATCGAGACGCGAAATAAAGATGGCGTATTTGTTAAAAGGGAACAAGGAAGATCTGGAGAACATGGCCGCCAACTTGGGGGTAGAAGTACGACCGGAATTCAACTTAATGCAATTAGTGAGCACCATACAGGAAAGTGAACAGTACAACGAAACGACATGCAGAGAGATGCTGAAAACGATCATAGGCAATAGGAAAGAGAGAGAAGAGATGGAAGGGAAGAAAGGCGTAGAGATAGAGAGGTGGAGATGGAAGGGAAGAAAGGCGTAGAGATAGAGAGGTGGAGATGGAAGGGAAGAAAGGCGTAGAGATAGAGAGGTGGAGATGGAAGGGAAGAAAGGCGTAGAGATAGAGAGGTGGAGATGGAAGAGCTGCGTAGAGTAAAGGAGATGGAACATGAACTCGAAAACTGAGGATCGAGACAGGAGCCAGAAGAGAGGAGGATAATCAGACTGGGCGTGGCAGAACCCCCAGCCGGGATTTCCAGAACATGATGCAAAAGTTCAAGATGGAAGAAGACATAAGTCTGTACCTGTTGCTGTTCGAGCGGCAAGCTCGTCGCGTGGCCCTGGTACGGGAAGATTGGTTAGCTGTGCTCTTGGGACTTCTTTCCTACGAGATGAACCAGCTAATTGCCCACGAACCGGAAGAGCAAGTACAGGACTATAACCAAGTCAAAGAATTATTATTGCGGAGATTCAAACTCACCCCAGAGAAGTTTTGACAGATGTTTTCTTCGCGCCACAAGAATCAAGAGGGCACCTGGAAGGACTTCCACCACGAACTGTGTACCTATTTTGATGGATGGACGGCGGCTTTGGGGGTCACGACGTTTGAGCGACTAATAGATTTAATCATCAGCGATCAAATAAAAAAACGCGTCCCAGCAGATTTTAAAGAACACTATCTGGACGAATGGAGTGATATGGTGTCTCCAAGTGAGCTATCGGAGAAACTAGATAGGTTCGATGATGTGAAGAGGACTCTGGGGGCACCCTTCCCTAGTGACAGAACGAGAACCCCAAGACCTGTTCATCAAAATCCGAGATGGAAAGCCAGCGGAAACGAGAGGCTTCAGGGTGAGTCCTTCCCACCTAAGGTGACGATGGGTTCGAATACCAGAGAGAGAGCCGCAATCACTTGCTATGCGAGTGGGACAGAAGGCCATATAGCAAGGTTTTGTCCTGCAAAAGGCCAGCAAGAGCCATTCAGTCGGACCCAGGTGAACTCTGTCCAGACAGAAGAGGGGGACACGATTGAAGAAACCACAGTCCTAACAGCACATATCACGGTGCCGGCAGCTGGTGTTGGTGCGGACATTGACACACCGCAGACCGTGAGTTTGAAATGTGGTCAGAAGACAATAAGAGGCGTAGTCGATTCCGGGACCCAGATCTCAGTCGTTAGATCGAATTTGGTTGAGATCGACGACAGTGAAGGCGAGAGGAGAATAAGGATCAAGTCCGCATTTGGCGAAAGTGAGATAGCCCCTCTGAAAATATGTATGATGAAGATTAGCGACGGCAAACACGGTTACGTGCCGATTACTTGCGCAGTGTCGTGTCACTTGATAAATGAAATGTTAATATGTCCGACGGCATACGACGCACTCTTGGGAAATGTACTAATTCTAAGTCCGATCAATGAGCCAAGCCGTAAGGACGGCGTGTGTACTTCATCTGCCGATGGCAAACAGAAGGCCAGCAACGGCAATAACAACGATTTTTGCATACCTAACGAAGAACTTGAAGAAAGGATCATATCCCAAGTCGAGAGCTACTTCACCAACTTCAACATCATGAAGAACAACTTCCTGTTGAAACAAATCCGGAGAAGCAAGGAGGGCTACATCAGCCTGAGTTTGGTCTCATCCTTCAGGAAAGACCCTGGCCAAAGACTGGAGGGTCGTCCGGTACTGTCTCAGGAACTCGAACAAACTCCAAGTCAACGGAGGATTCACTAAAGTGCACTGGATTGTGCCCGTACCGGCTTTCGAGACTAGATGCGCTAAAATAATCCTGGTCTGCAACATGCCGTCCCAGGGAAACGACACCCGAGTCAGTGTCGCAGTTTATATCAGAACACGGAGAAGTCCTTGACGTGGCAGTCGTCAATCGAGGAGCTAAGATACCGGATGTTTGTACGAAGCGCTGTCTCTACGTCAACGGGAACATGGTGAAGAAGACGTTCACCCTCGTCAAGTGCAAGACCAATCGGGACGCGTCCGCATCCGAGGGCAAGGCCTCGCAGCTCAAGGAGATGAACTCGAAACGATACGACGATGGTCGAACCGGTTCGGTGCCGATCTCGCACACAAGAGCCCACAAATTCGCATATCTTGGATCAAAGCGCACGTGGGTGGGTGGGAGAATGAAGAAGCAGATGCAATAGCCAAAGCAGTGACAATCAATGACGCACAATTAATTAAAATTATTATTACCATCATCTATAGCAAAACAAAAGGCAAAAAAAGAAATAATCTATGGCAAACCCGATGAAATGATGCCAAAACTAGAAGAAGTGTCCACAAAATAGTACCAAAAGTTTCATACAACGCAAAACATTGGAGCAGAGAATTCGCATTTTTTACAACCAATCACGGACCTTTTCCAAATTATCTTCACCGCTTCAAAAAACGAGGAACAACAGATCATTGTTTTGTGGTAGAATCGTCACTCCCATCCATTACTTGCAAACATGTAAATTAACAGCCCATCTAAAGCACATGGCTGTGCCCGCTGCTAAAAATGCTACACTCTGGATCAGAGATTTTTAAAAACAAAAGTAGAGTGAATAAAGTCAAGAAAATAATTAAATGGATAGAAAGAAAATGAAGACAAAAAGAGTGATGCCACAGACGTCATTTCAACCAGTAGTACAAGTACAATCTGCACCACCTGCCGTTCACACAGAAAAAAGAAATTGATCAACTACAAAGAAGACTGACTGAATAGAACACTAGAACAATATAATGCTGTGGAAATCGAACGATTTAAAATTGAGGATCAAATCGATTATGAATTTTATATCTGATTCATTATTGATTTCAATATACTATTTAGGATTTTATATTCGAAACAAGATTTAATATGGAATATAGGATTATATGCTGCTTTATTTCCGATTGTATACGTAGATTGTGATCTCGCAACTCATTTTATACTTATATTATGATTTTATACTTAAATTATGATTTTATACTTAGATTATGATTTTATACTTAGATTATGATTTAATACTGTTACGATATATGAACAATAGATGGCGCATATTTCGCTACCTCTGTGACGGCATTTGCTACTAGTTTCGGTTTGGACTTGCGCTGAGGGAAAGAAAGCTGGCCTGACGCGATTGGACGAATTTCCTCCTCCCCGTATAGTTTGAACGGCCACTTAGGGGCCGTTCAAGTATAACGTAAGCAAAATTTTTAGCCTTTTTGGCACCTTCCCCCTTGTCAGCAAAATTTCGTCATCAGCTCTGCCCTTCTGAATCCTAACACATATAGGTGGGTAGGTGGGATCAGAGACGTACACGGCGGTAGGGCATAGGGCCCCCACCGACGATCAAAAATTTATTTTTTAATGCAAAAAAATATTTTTAATTGAAATTTCGGAAAAAAATACCTTTATATGTTATTATAATCAATTTCTGTTAATTCCAGTGTTATTTGAAGGCTATTGTGAACACGCAAAATTTATCATTAATAAATTCATTCCGACCCACACCCTAAGCCATATAATTATAAATCGCATAAACGCCCTTGGTCCGCGGACCAAATATGGCCCTGGGGGTTATCTGATGCGGCCTGCCCTCCTGAAACCTAATTTTGTAAAAATGAACTAAGCGTCACATTTACAGATCGCTTAAGTGTCCCCTGGTACAATTCCAGAACACTTGAGCGATCCGTGGCACATTTTCAGATCACTTAAATGATCCAGGACAAAGTTCCAGAACACTAGGCTGACCATATTTCCTCGAGAGAAATACGGGAAATTGGGATTCCATATTTGGGAAAATACGGGACATCGCCAATCATCGCCAAAAATTACGCTAAAACTAAACAAAGTCGCCAAATATTGGTGAAATTACCGTAAAATCACAATGGCGGGAAATGAAGCATTACTGCCAATTACAATAGATTAAAATGAATTCCACGAAAAAAACGTTCACCAAGACAAATGTGGGAGATTGATAATCTTATTCATAGTTGTAATTATCATACTATAATTTATGAGTTGTAAAGTAATTTCGGTCTTTTTGACTTCAATAAAGAATAAAAATTCAAGTAGGCTTCGTGTAAAAAACGGGAAAAACCGGGACCATTTTGCCAAAAATTCGGGACGGCCAGAAAACAAAAAATACCGGGACTGTCCCGGGAAATACATGGTCACCCTACAGAAAGAACACTTAAGCGATCCGTGACACATTTAGAGATCCCTTGAGTGACATGTAACGTAGTTTTAGAGCACTGAAGTGGCCCCCTATTGCGGTTCTACATCACTCAAGTTACCCGCGGCCCCCATTCTCAGATTATTTAAGTGATCCGTGGCATATAATTGCGGATCGCTTGAGTGATGCGTGGCACAGTTCCAGAGCAGTTAAGCGGCCAGGACACATTTCCAGATCACTTGGATCCGCGAAACATTTAGAGAACACTAAAATGGCTCTGTAGGGCACTTATCAATGGGGGGGGGGGGGATGTTACTTCAAGTGCCCTCAAACTATCGAAAGCTTTTTCTCGTTTTGGCGCACCGAGTAAGATGCCATTAAGAATATTTTATATTTTCATAAAGGGGTGGTTGATGACGTAAGTATTATCCAAACACCCCTCTCCCCTTGTCATCAAAAGTTAGCAAATCGGAAACCCCCCCCCCCCATCGATGCTGACGTAATACTTGAATGGCCCCTTTCTAGGAACTACGAGAACTTTCTCTGAGCTTATAAAAAGAAATTGTTGTGAAATCCACAATTACAACTGAAAATTCAGTTGTGATTGTGGATTTTGCCAGAAAGTTGTTCGCTCTCTGATTAGCTTGTAAATACGTGTATATAAATTGCTGTTCTGTAAATAAATATGTGTTTGTCCGTCGAACCACTTCTTGTTTTGCAATCTCGAAGTCTTGTGGAAATTATCCGGAACGATACTTAGATTATGATTTTATAGTTGTTATGATTGTAATGTATAGTTTGTAATGTTTTCTCTATAAATAAATTGCCAGAGGTTATCCAGTCCGTGTGGACATGAATGAATGAACGCCAGAACTTTGCCACTGGACTTATCCCGTTGCCGAGATCTCTTCCAGCCCAGCTTCGTGGCAGAGTCTGGAACACTTAATTTAGTGTCAAAAAAAAACAAAAAAAACATACAAACTGTTTTACAACATATTTTCCCCGGACAATTGGGTAGTGTCGCGATTAACAAATTTTGTGGTGATTACAGACGAGATGGGATTAGGAGTTGGAGAAGTTTCGGGGTTTAGTTAAGATGAATGTACACATATTAGAATGGAGGTATGTTTTAAAAGCAATTGAGTGCCCCTTCCCCCCCCCCCCAATGCCATCTCATCTGTTATCTTACACTTGCCATATTATATACACAGGATACAAAAAGAAAAATAAATGAGAATCTTATTGTGAAATAATATATATATATATATATATCCATCGGAGCGAGTCATCTCGTTTAACACCTTATTGGTGAGCAAATGAGTTTGATAACTTGCGACTAGAAGCCAGCATCAGTTTCATTGGGTTGAGTTCACTCACTCCGGCGAGATATAGCCGGAATACTAAATATACAAAATAGAAGTATTGTGTGGGGGAATATATACAATTAGGGAGCACCCGTGGCATCTCGCTTAGCACTTTATTCGGTGAGCAACATGAATACGACAATATGAGTACGCACGTGTGTTGTGGACATGAGTCCGTGTGGACAATGAGCCGATATTACCATATGGCGATGTGGCCTGGGTATCTTTCGGTTTGATGGTGAATCTGGTGTATGCAATGAAATTAGTGTGTAATCATGATTAGCAAAAAAAAAAAGAAAAAGGACAAACAATTAAAAAAATAACAATAACGATAACAACACACATTTTATTAGGTGTAGTCAAGCACCGGAGGAGTATAAATGTATCACAATTAAATTAATTATGTTTTATCTATAGCTCGAAAATTGTATGTATATACGTATATATATGCACACACACACGTGTATATATATATACAGGGATTTCCAAAATGTCTTCGATGTTGTTTATGGTAAATAGGTAATACTTGGTCCGTTTTTTTAACAAACGAAGAGATATAGAACTGGGGCGTCGTTTGGGAGATTGTTATAAAATTTTGGGATGAGATAAGTCAAATGGTTTTTCTTTACTTTTTTGCGTATCAGAGGAATTGTAGGGTATTGCTGAACCTGGCTGATGATCTCTATGTATTTAATGGTAGGTAAATCTGATATTTTTTTTTTGAGAAGAATTAAAGATTTATAAAAGAACAAATATCTCAGTGGAAGTATATTTAAATGATGAGAAAAGGTTCATGTTTGGGGATAGTGTAATCACTAGTACTGTAATAGATCGAAGTATTTTCTTTTGTATTTGCACAATAGGGTGAATCGTACTACTGTAATCACTGTCCCAGATAGCGAGACGATACAATAAATAGTGAAAAAACGAGTAATAAAATGATAGGAAAGAAAGGTTTACTTTGTCTTTGATGTGATAAAATTTGTAGAGACTGAAACGTTTTGACTAAATATACTACTTCACGTGTGTGATTTCCATTTTTAGTTTTTGTCAATGTAGACCCCAACATGGTGAATGTTTGCATTAATGGTGAGCAGGTACAGTGTGAGTTGGGAAGGCAGTTAAAGTTATGGAAAACGGGGTATCTATGTATAGAGTTAGAATCCGTATTATTCTAAAAAAACAAATTGATATATTTTGATTTAGATATGTCAATTTGAAGGTCGTTTGCCAAAAACCATTCACGAACTCTAATTAAATCATGATTAATTGTGTTAGACAGTAAGTGACGGTCTGTTGATGAATATAAAGGTACTGTATCATCGGCGAATGTGATTATTTTGCCATTTAAATTGAGGTTACAAAAGTCATTGAGGAATATTGTGAAAATCAGAGGTCCCAAAGTTGTTCTCTGAGGAATGCTCCTTTTTGTTATCATTGGTCTACTGACACTTTTCAAACATTTGACTATTTCATTTCTATTAGTAAAGTAAGAGCTGAAAAGATTATATGCGATTCTTCTAATGCCGTATGTATAGTGTTTGTCAAGCAAAATGCTATGACTAATACTGTCAAAACATTTGCGAATGTCAAGAAAATTTGCTATTGTTTTTTAGATTTGTCCAACGATGTATTTACTAACTTCGAAAAGAGCAGTTTCTGTATTTTTATTGGGGAGGAAGCCGTGTTGATTATTTGAGAAAAATTGGTTAGCGTTTAAAAATTAGAATAGTCTGTCCCTGATGATGGTCTCCAGGATTTTATTGGCAGTGCTAAGGACCGCCATCGTTCTGTAATTATTTAAATCATTTAAATCATTACTGTTTTATTGATAGGGGTTATTATACTCGTTTTTGAGTAAGTCTGGAAAAAAATCCCCTTTTCTAAGCAATTATTAGCAAGTTCAGAAAAAGTCTGGAGAATACCATCTGGGACATATTTAAAAACTTTGCATTCATTGAATCATATGTAGAGACAGAATTATTAAAGTTATTGATGATTTTTTTCATTAATCCAAGGCTTCTCATAGGTTCTATTGCATATGGTGTTGATGTATTTACGAAGGTTTTTAACAACTGGCTGTTGCAAAGACAAATTTTTTGGAAAGAGAGAAAATTCAACTGCCTTTTTGCGGGAGATTGAACCCACGTCCTTTCTTTCACTTTCCGAGTGAACGCACTAGTCTACAAAGGCAACGAATCTCTCAATCTTTCCTTGGAGCTCGTGTGCACTCAACGGGACAGTACATGGACGGCCGGACCTGACTCGGGCCATGTAGGAAATTGAAAGGACGTGGGTTCGATTCCCCGCAAAAGGCAGTTGAATTTTCTCTCTTTCCAAAAAAATTCATCTTCGCAACAGCCAGTAGATAAAAACCTTCGTGTGATAGCGGAGAGTGACGTCACCCTATCATTGATGTATTTAGAATAGTTTTGAAGTATAGTATGGAGATCAGATAAAATTTATCAAATGCTAGTCCAGAGTGAGAGTAATCAATTTTGAATTCATGTTTTGGAGAAAGGCTGGCAGATCAGTGAAGCTAGTGATTATTTTTTTCATTCCATGTTTTACTCCATTTGATTCAAATAATTTTGAAATATTAAATTGAAATTTACAAATAATTTGATCATTTTTGTCGCACCATGGTCATTTTCTGCACACGAGGTCTAATTAGACCGGGGCCTACAATTTATTGCCTATTCCGAACGGCAGGCTTGTTTTATATATTCATCGAGAGGTTGGTGCGCTAACCCCTCGATGGGGGACTCCCTGCGGTAGTAATTTTTTCTGCGGTGATGTCGCCGTTTCTGTTGTACCCTATCTCAGGAAAGTTTTCTGACAAGGACGAACTGGGTATCGAACTCGCGACACCTCTAAACATCCTTTGATACTTTATGCGAGTATCTTATCGACCTGGGCTACCGCGCCCCTACAATTAGTTGGATAGTGATCAGTGAAATATCCTATTCAATTATGGATGAATAGAATTTGATAATGTCTGACGAGAGTCACGTAAGTATATGTAATCAATGCAAGTTAGCGAACTGGGCCTAGTTATATCCATTATTAAAGCGAAAAACCATGTCTTGACATGATATTCACATATTCGACTATATCATCAGGTTTAGGATTAAATATGTTGATATTGATGTCGCCCCTCAGAATAACATTTTTTTGATTTAATGGTACTTAGTTTTGCATCGAGTTCATCAAAAAAGTCAGCCGCAGAAAAAGAATAGGATCTATACAAATACAAATACAACGCCACAACAGACAAAATGCCCAACGAGGTGGCTGTTAAAAAGATGCCCATAAAAGTATGGTTGTCATATGTTTCAAAAATACAGCAACCCAATTAAAAATGCAATTAACAAAAATTATAAAAAATATGTGCAAATGATAAAATATTATACAATGCCCATAAAGAATACTTATGGTTATCTTATTCTAAGAATGGATAGCTTCTCGATTTACCCCAACATTATCGTATTTCGTTTATCGTATTTCTTTTTAAACGTGTCAATTGTGTTACAATTTACTACCTCCGGGGGTAAGCTATTCCATTTATAAACAACCCTATTAGAGAAAAATTCCCTGCGACACCATAGCCTTGCATTGTCCCTCACCAATCGATACTGGTGTCCCCTTGTATTTGTATTTATTATTATTTTTTGTTTGCCTTAAATAAAAGGTTTTTGAGAAGACTCATGCATCGCGGCATATGAATGTGATCATACAATATACAGTAGAATCTCTCGATAACCACCCATGGGAACCAAAAATTTTGTCCGCTAACGGGGAGTGCTCGCTAATAGGGGAGGTACGATGTATACAGTGGAACCTCATTTATACGCCTTTTCCTTTTTAAACGTGTCAATTGTGTTACAATTTACTACCTCCGGGGGTAAGCTATTCCATTTATTAACAACCCTATTAGAGAAAAATTCCCTGCGACACCATAACCTTGCATTGTCCCTCACCAATCGATACTGGTGTCCCTTTGTATTTGTATTTGTATTTATTATTATTTTTTGTTTGCCTTAAATAAAAGGTTTTTGAGAAGACTCATGCATCGCGGCATATGAATGTGATCATACAATATACAGTAGAATCTCTCGATAACCACCCATGGGAACCAAAAATTTTGTCCGCTAACGGGGAGTGCTCGCTAATAGGGGAGGTACGATGTATACAGTGGAACCTCATTTATACGCCTTTTCCTTTTTAAACGTGTCAATTGTGTTACAATTTACTACCTCCGGGGGTAAGCTATTCCATTTATTAACAACCCTATTAGAGAAAAATTCCCTGCGACACCATAGCCTTGCATTGTCAATCACCAATCGATACTGGTGTCCCCTTGTAAAAGCAGACGATTGGCGGCGTACTAAAAGTTCATAGTCCATCCTATCCATCCCATTGAAAATTTTGAACACTTCGATCATATCTCCTCGACAACTGCGTTCATCCAATGTAAACATATTCAAAAAATGAAGTCTCTCTTCCTAACTCAAGCCCTGTGTGCCAATAAGGACACGCGTAGCTCTTCTCTGCACCCCTTCAACCAAGTCTATGTCCCTCTGTAGGTATGGGTCTCCAAAACCTTACAGCATACTCCAGTCCAGGACGAACTAAGCCTCGAAAAAGCGAAATAATGACTTTAGGAGAACGCGAAGAGACCTTTTTGAAAATGAGACCAAGCATTCTATTCGCTTTTTTGACCACCGCTGAACAATGTTCAGATAACCTAAGTCGCTCGTCAATGAGAATTCCCAAATCGGTGACCCTAGTTGCATCCGGGATAGTGACACCATTCAACTCGTAAGAAAACCGTGGGTTGTTCGAACCAAAATGAGCGATCATGCACTTATCTACGCTAAACGTCATGCTCCATTCATTTGCCCATGCTGCAATCCTGTTTAAGTTGGTCTGGAGCAACTCCCTATCGTTTTGGTTCCCGATTACCCCCATTAGCTTCACATCATCTGCGAATTTGCTAGTAATCCCATCGATACCCTGATCAAGTTTGTCGATAAAAAGTGAAAAAAGTATGGGGCCAAGGATACTTCCCTGAGGAACTCCACATGTGACGTCTGTCCAACCAGAGAATTCCCCGTTCACCATAACTCGTTACGACCCATCTCCGAACCACGATTCTATCCAATTCAGCAAGTTGCCCCGTATTCCAATCTCGTATAAGCGCTTCAAGAGTTTGCCATATTGGACCCGATCGAATGCCTTCTGAAAATCAAGGTAAACAACGTCGACATTTTTGCTCTTACCCAAAGCCTTAGTCACGTTATCATAGAAGCAAAGGAGGTTAGTTACACATGACTTCCCCTTCCTGAACCCATGCTGATTATCCGACAATACATTATTCTCGTCTATCCACTTCACAAACTGCCTTTTGATGATAATTTCCAAAATTTTCGAGATGGGGCTCGTCAAACTCACTGGACGATAATTGGACACCGCTTCTCTACTATCCTTCTTAAATATCGGAACAACATTAGCAAGTTTCTAATCTCTTGGGACGATACCCTCAGCAACACTGCTCCTATATATCTGTACGACTGGCCCCAACAATTTATTAGCACATTCCCTGAGGACCCTGGGATAGATATCTCCTGGTGCTTTGCTTGCACATACATTTCTTAGAAGATTTAGGACCTCCACGTCTTCTACTTGAATATCGTTGAGGGTTTTATTACCCCATGCAACACCCGTATATCGAATATCATTATCTCCATTAAAAACCGACGCGAAAAAGCCATTGAAAGCACTACATTGCTCTCTACCCTAGAGCCTCCTATCGAGAGGGGGGCCAACTGTCCCCTTACATCCACTATTGACGTATCGAAAAAATGATTTTGGGTCAGAGCCAATGTTATCTGCCAACCTATATTAAATCTATATAAACATAAAATGATTAATTTGAGTGACGGCTGATGTATAGCAATCGTTTCTGCCGTTAGCATTGTGAAAGATAACTTATTGTAAACCACAGAGATTTGTTTGTGTATACCAAATATGCCACCAGATCTATCATAGTTCCGGCAACATAAAAACAATTCCAAAGCCTGCGATATAAAAAAAAATTGTAGAGTGCCATTTCTCTCTCTGCGTCACAAATCCATACTTCTGAGAGAATTATGACATTAATATTATGAAGACAGGTGCTTATGAATGACATAAAGTGATATAAATTAGCCCTTACACTTTTGATATTCAAATGCAATGCAGTAAAATTAAAACGGTAGCTTGATAATTTGTAATTTTTATATTTGACGGTTAAGAATTTTTCTAGATCTTCCAGGCAGTTCATTTTCGAGCTTTGATTTATTGATTTATGTAGTATTCAGTTCACATTTACAAGATCATCTATATGATTGATTCTGAACACCCTGGAATCATCTGTTTTTTGCGCATAAAAATCTTACCGTCTCTAATTTAACGGTATTTGAAATTAGTCTGTGCTTTGGGTTGCTTGAAGTGATAAAATGGGTATTTCATGTATGGGCATAAATGTTCGTTGGCATATAATGATAGGGATCAGAGCTTGCTTTGAATTGAGGATGCAACCAGCTTTTTAGATTTGGTGGATCTCAGGAAGTCGTCACGGTTAGATTTCTTGTCGAACTGAATAATGATTGGCTTTATTTAATCTTTTTTGGTTGTGGGCACTCTGTGAATTACTGTTATATAGCATCGATCAGATCGGGCGGTATTTGATTCACCAAATTTTCTTTGAGGTTGGTCATGTCTTGATTCTCTGTTCCCGGGAGGCTCTGGATTTTAATGTTGGTTCTTCGGGAGTATTGCTGTAGTTTTCCTATTTCTGTTTGTAGCGTTTGACTTCCGATTTCAGGGAATCGTTTTCTGATGATAATTCTTGGTATTTTTCCTGTAGATCACTAATTTGCGATTGGTATAGCTTGTTTTGGTCTGTAAGTTCCTGGAATTGTGAGTATATGAACAGTTTTAAGGATTTGATCTGACTGTGGAACGCCTCGTTTATTTTGCGTTAGCAATATTTTTCATTTCACTCGGTAGATTGGTAGTATTCAAGGGGCGTAAAGGTGGTTCATTGTCTGTCAACGTGAAATCCAGTAGCTACATCTACAGTAGCAAGATCTTGTGTGATTGAATCTGTTCCATTTACTTTGTCTGTTTCTTTGCATTCAGGGTAAATCCAGTTCTGTAGGCGATTTCGTCCTAGTCCGTGGAATATTCTTTCGGTGAATTCCACACAACTATAATGATGATGGTTCTTATATCTCGTACAGTTGATTTCGTCTTCGGGTGCAATGATTTTCTCTGCACATTTGACGCACAAGGTATGCGTCATGATAAACAACTTCAAGCATGTAAGCGCGATTGAGCTTTTAGAGCGGTATCATACTATGTAGTTTACGAAAATAAAACACACATTTATTACGTATACATGATGAGATGCAATAGTTGTGTTAACTACATATTTTTTAGAGCGTTCGAAAATAAAATAAATTGATGAAGTAAGCTTCAAAGACAGGGACAAAAAACTCAGAGCTTTAAAACAACACACCCACTCCAACTGGTCGTTGCCACTCAACTCCGTTTTCTTTATATGGGTTAGTGCATTAATTTACTTCAGAAATCACCAAAATATCACAACCCTGCTAATATCATGAGGAGCGACAGGGAAATTTCACACAAGATGGTGGAAGGGGGAAAAATTCTTCCATTTACAACTTCGGGGAGGGGACGAAAAATACCATCATCATGTGCATGTGGGAAATATGTCTTCTTTCTCACTTATATGGTTAATTTAGGAACTTTTCTCTCCGTTTTTTTTTTGGCACCAGTGCCTTAAATTCCATTTTCACACGATCTAACCAAAAAAAGAAAAGGCATTTACTAGCTTCCATTGGAAAAAGTGTTTGTTTTGAGAAAGTGTTTGAAAAATCTCACTTTTTCTTCAAAAATTTCCTTTTTTTTTGCTATCACGGTTCGCCACCATGCACGCATTTGAAGACTAAAAGGCTTCTGATCAAAAGCTCGAAGACCAAAAACACAAGTAAACTAACTGTACCAATATTGTACAAATCCTTCTTCCAACCAATTAAGATGCATACTTCCATCTACTCCTTTCCCAACCATGCACCCGAGAAATATGATACCATGGAAATTCCGTTCATTTCTGCTTTCTCCCACTCAAGGAGAATGGGATGTACTGGAAGTTATTTATGGTGAAGAAGTGCATGGGGTGTGGTTTCTTTTCCATTAAAGGCCGTATTAAGAAGCTAAATACTGTACACTGATCAGCCTGTCCTTGTTAAAAGTCTATATGAAGCCGGGTGACTTTTTTTTTTGTCAAAATCTTCGTTTTACCCTATTTTTTGAATGATATTGCGTCAATCGATCGAAATGTTTTGGCGGGCCACGGGTTGAAGACCCTTTACTCTAGAAATTATGGCTTTTGCGATGGAATATGCAAACAGAACTGTTTCAGCAACGTGTTTTCACTGACTATAAAAATTCTCGCGTCGCGAGGTCCCGGGTTCGAACCCTACCGTCGCCACAGCGGTGGTTTCCAACTTCGAAGCATGAATGCGAGCCGATCTCCCCGTTAAAATGTCTCGTCGCAGAGAGCAACAGGCCTACAAAACAGCACAAATATTTATTAACTACACTTCACTCACTTCGCTTCTGAAACATAGATGGCAGCACTGAAAAATCATACACGACACTGGAAACGCGCTCAGACTGTTAGGTACACACACTTACACTTCCGGCAGAACTCACTATGTAGTAAATTGCCCATGGCGATAGACCTGAGTTGTGCTCGGTTTGAAAGAAAGAAAGAAAGACTATAAAAATTGCCGCTGTGGTGGTCGAGTGGTCATAGTGACGGACTCGCGTCGCGACCCACAGTGGTCGGCTGAAGTTTGTTTTCTGTGGTTCCCAACTTCAAGGCGTGAATGCAAGCCGATCTCCCCTTCAAAAAGTCTTGCCGCAGAGAGAAACAGACCTACAAAGAGTACAATTGTAATTCAATCATAACCCATCACTCACTTCTTCTGAAATACAGATGGCGGCACTGAAAAATCAAACACAACACTACAAGCGCACTCAAACTGTTAGGTACACACGCAGTTACACCTCCGACACAACTCACTAGGTAGTAAATCGCCCATAGATGGTGATAGACCTCAGTTGTGCTCGATTTGAAAGGAAAGAAGAAAAAAAAGAAAGACTATATTATTATAAAAATTGCGCGCATTTAATGTCTAGAGATCGAGTCGAAGTGAAAACTTCGAATAATTGAGGTCATTCGTCGAATAAATGAATTATTTTAACATTAAAATAATAATATGCTAATGTTTTTCTTAAATTCAAAATACTTATTGTAAGTGCCAAGATCACCAAATTGCTGCTCTCGAGATGTTAATGGTGTTTGCTCGGGTAGGATGCAAATCTTTAATTTTTTTTACATTGAAAAAAATAAATGCTCTCTCCGGGGAACCCCTGTATGGCAAATCACATCCGCCGGGTCGGAGTAAGTAACTCATTTTAACATTAAAATGTATAGGAACCGATTGCGATCGAAGTCAAATGTCGTATAAATGTTAATTCGTATAATTGAGCGACGTATAAACGAAGTTTCACTGTACACTATAATGTCTTTTTTTTTCTTATTACGCAGAAAACCTGTCTACGGATTGCTTGTGAACGCGATGCTGATCGTTGGCGGTACAGTCGCCGTGTCTTTGGTGACACTGTACAAGGAATATCCACCAACTTTTGACACTGACGTCAGGGCATTTCCGTAAGCTTCATCTCACTCGTATTTTTCATAGTTATACAGTAGTTACGCTAATCTCTATGCAAACGTTTACATCTGCAGATTCAAATACGTACTTGTACTCAAAATGTTTCTAAGTGTTAAATTTTGATAAATTTCATTCTCAATTCCATTTTTGAAGGATGTTTCACAAATTTTACAACAACGTCTACACCCTCATATACAGCCACTTCGGTTCGTACTGCACGGGAATGATACTAGGCTATTACGTCAGCAGGTATCCGAGGAAGAGGATACAGCTCCCGGTATGTCGTTACACGTTACCATCAGTTATTAATATAATTATATTAACAAATCAAATGTCAATAATCTGAAATGTGATTGATCGTTATTAGCCGATTAATTACTCATTTACATTTTTTTTTTCTTATCGGCTGTAAAGGCGTTTCGTGCCATATCGTGGGTCCTGATGACTGCACTGGGGCTTGCTACCGTGTTCGGCCTGTACGCATTCACCAGATATGCATGGAGCGGGCCTAATCCCCTAGCTCACGTGGCCTATGCCGGACTGCACCGCACGACTTGGGGCTTGTGCGTCGCTTGGGTCATCTATGACTGCGTTATGTATCCCAAAGGTGATAAAATTAATTACAAATATAATTAATTATAAATGAAACTTACACGGATCACATAAGTATTAGCCTTGTTTACTTTTTGCAGGGTACAAATTATTTTTCCTCTTTATCTATTTTTTTAATCGGTCCGTAATTTTACCCCAAGGTATTTATTTTTGGCTGTCCCACAAATTAATGATCCCATTTTCGCCTATCCGTGAAATTGTTCAACCACTTTTACCTGTTCGCAGTTGTTGACACACCCCGCTTCCCATCTCAACACCACCTATAGAACATATGTTCATATAGTTCTATAGGAACACATCTTCAATAACACATATGTTCTATAGGTGGTGTTGGGTGTGTCCAGTCCTTCAATTTTCACTCTCCGCAGTTGAAAACAGATTAAAGAACACTGATTTATATATGTTTTATCTCCGTAAATATGAAGAGTAATACTTCTATGAAAATTCTATCAAAAAATCTATTAAAATAAAAAGCTTTATTTTTTTATAAATAAATATTTTGAAAGAGGGAATTGAGGGGTAAAATTCAAATCTTTCGGATCGTTGCAGGCCTCGTGAACCGCTTCCTATCTTGGTCGGCATTCATTTACCTGGACCGCCTGACGTTCATGGCCTACCTCCTTCATCCTCTAGTCATGTATTACCACCAGGCGCGGCTACGTGAGGTCATAAACAGCGACTACTTCGACATGGTGAGAAAAACTGTCATCCGAGTTATTGCTCCGAGATATCTTTGTCACTAACTTTGTGCTTAGATTAACTGTTGGAAATTTCATTTCTAATTCACAGGTCTATTATTTCCTTGGTACAACGTGCTTGACTTACATTGTGTCTTTTTTGATCCACGTGGCAGTGGAACAACCCGTCAACTCCATGGACTCGTTGATATTTGGCTCCAGGACACGACACGCTTCAAAATTTCAGGACACATCTGATCCAAAGCCAACAACTAATGGAGCTGCTGCTGAACCTTAGAAAAATATAGACTTCCGACGATGTTTCATTTTTTTTATTACCGTTAACGTGTAAGGGTCTATCAAATGAAACAAATCCAAGTGAATTCATCAAGACGGACGGCTAGAATGCACTTGGAATTGTAAGAAAATTCACCACAGGCATTTTCCAATTTCTTGGTTAGTTAGTGAAGAGATTTTTAACCTATATAGATTAAGAGGTGGGTCGTACGAATCTACATACAATACAGTTTTAAATCCATTGTTGCACCTGTGATTTCAAGGGCGCTTCTCAATGATTTCGGTGGCTACATCACCAAACGCCAACTCTGGCTATATCACTGTATTGCAATTTACTGCCATCATTGAGTTGGGTTAGAAATGAAGGCACCATCTATCGGCGGTCGCCTCAAGCTAGTTAGGGAAAATATCTTATCTATACTCCCCCCCCCCCACCCCCGGGTTTGAACCTGGGGCCGTCACAGCAACCTTCACGGTGGTAGACGAGCATCTTACCATCACCTGGGCTGAGACCCAGATATTTTTGGGGCCTTCTCGAGAGTTGATTCTATGTATTGTATTTTTAGGGAGATGTCAGCATTCGAAATTGCATAATATTATTACGGAATGCGAAAGAATGCTGAAAATTATCTAAATAAAAATATGAACACATTAAAAGAGAAGGCTTAATGAAAATTCAGATACGATGAAATTTTGAAATCAATGAAAGCACAGCATAATTCCAAAATTATTGAAAAGATTTCCATAATTAATGGGGAATGATTCTGAAATTAATCGGAAAGGATTCCACAATTGTATATTCAGATGACAAAATGTTATGTTACTTTTCCCAAAAAAACTTCGCATTCCGGAGTCTCGTTGGTTAATATTTAGAAGGTGCCAAAATGTGCCTTTCTCTTTCACTTTAGGAGAAAACAACCGAAGCATTTTAATGAGTCAAAAGAAGCCACAGAATCGCATATTGGCAAAATGTTATTTACAATTTGCCATCTTAAAAATTTGAAAAAAACCGACATAACATTTTGCCATCTGAGAACAGAACTATTGAAAAATAACTGAAAGTTAATGGGAAAAGTAATTTTTTTTTTTTTTAATGTGATCTTCACGTATTCCCAAGGGATCAGCAGGATCCGTCCAGGGAATTTGTTAGTGTTAGTAGACATCCATGCCCGAACCGGTAATTCCAGAATTATTGTAAAATCAGAAAAAATAAACTCGGAATTAGTAAAAACTTTCAATAATTTGGGGTTTTAATCGAAGTCCTAGGGTCAGGCGCTGTTGGCTCTTGTTGAGTAGCTTCTGTGAATCCTTAGTAGATCCTCGGCCTCCAGTGCACTGGTTTTACTAATTTCGAAAACTGAACATTTTGTTAATCAGGAATTTTTGATAGGAATTTTCAAATTGAAAATATACAGGTTGCATAGGTAACCGGGCATATTTCATTTTACTGGCGCACCGTTGATCCTAGAACCATACTTCCAGTTAGAAAAAGTATCCAAATAACGCGTAGTATTCAGTTATATTATTCATGCTGCATCGGGTTGTATAGTTATTAAAATAAAATAAAAATTGCTTTTAAAATTGCTTTTAAAAATTGTTTCTAAAAGCAATATTCACTGAAATATTCGAATTAGGAAAAACACAAGAAAGTTGGGGGGAAAATAGAGCATTAAATGCGTTCGGGTAAAACTGTTTCCCGCATTTAATAATGTTTTTTCCTAACTTTCCTGTTTTTTTAAATTCGAATATTGCGCAAGGAAACGTAGATTATTATATATATATTCAGGAAAGACCGGGCAACAATTTTGTAATTGGGTTTTTGGGTATACAAGCGAGAACGGTATAAATTGTAAATTTTTCAGCAGCATGGATGACATATCTGAGTACTACGCGTTATTTGGATACTTTTCTAATTGCAAGTATGGCTCTAAGATCAACGGTTCGCCAGCAAAATGCCATATGCCCCAATTACTTATGCACCCTGTATAGGTGGGTCGCAGCTCAAAAAGGTTGAAAACCTGTGAATCAGTGGATACCATTCGTTACCTCGGTTGTTTCACTACATTAGGCAAGCAATTACTCAACCACACATGTATCTTGTCCATATTCGTCTGCGGAATTTCTAACGAGTTGGTACACGTTGGAATGTGCGTGTTCTGTCGTGAACCTAACATGAAAATTTGTTTCTGTGTAATGCTTTTCATGGTATTATCATCTGCCATCCATTTTTCGAACTATGAGATTGAAGATTTTACCGTTGTAGGCCTGCTGCCCTCGGTGGCGAGACTTTTTTCGACGGGGAGATCGGCTCGCATTCGCACCTCGAAGTTGGGACCACAGGCAACCAACTTCAGCCAACCACCACTGTGTCGACGGTGAGGTTACATTAGACAAGCTGCATGATACTAATACTTTCGGAAAATAAGTGATCGAGTTTGTGTGATTCTGTTGCCCTAGAGGGCTTGTTGTCCCGGGTTTGAACTCAAATTGGCTGTACAGTGGTGGTCGGCTGAAGTTGACTTACTGCAGTTCCCAACTTCGAGGCGTGAATGTGAGCTAATCTTCTCGTTAAAAGTATCGCCACAGAGAGCAACAGACCTACAACGGTACAAATATTCAGTCATTACACTTGATTCATAAAATAGATGGCAAACTGGAAATGACGATATAACGCTCGAAAAATAGATTACAGCACAAAAATTCACGCACAACGCACAAACTAACAAGGAAAGGGTGACGTCTTCAAAAAGTTTTGAAAAAATTACCACTGATTTAACTCATTTAAATATGCACACAAATATTTAAAAAAAGATTCGTAGGAGTTATTACAGATCATTAAAAAAAAATTATATTTTCGACGCCAATAGAGCCCAACAAAGAATTTAAAAATCCCACAACCCTAGTGGGTACAGTGACGTCATTCAAATAACACATGATAAAGCACAGCACAAAGAAAGAAGAGGAAAAAAACGAAATAACTACAGCAATTTCTAGAACAGATAGCCTGGAGGAAAGAAATTAAAAGAAAGTAAAAAAACGGGTTTTTTTTTATAGATATCGCCAAAAAGCGCGAGAAGCAATGAGTAGCCAACCGATATCTTTTTAATGATTTTCTGCGTGTTTAATAATTGCATTCCGCCGCTAATTTTTTTTATTTGTTTCTGGGTGAGATGAATGTACCTAAATTTTTTTCATAATTTTTGAAGACTTATGACCCTTTCCTTGTCAGACTGTTAGATACACACATATACACACTTCCGGCACAACTCATTCGGTAGTAAATATCTCATGACAACAGACCAGACTTGTGCTCGGATTGAAGGAAAAGAAAGTTTTACGTCCAATTACTTCAGTTTCTTACGAGTATTTCGAATGAATTGGACTAGAACAATAAAAGAACACTGCCCAAGGCATTGGCTTAAAGGTTGCTTGGTTTACCTGTACAACATCGTCAGATATATGTCTCTCTCATATTAAATCGAATGAAATTTCATTTGATTGAACTTTGCATATTCGTAACCAGTATTCGTTCAGATATACGAAGATCCTCTAACCACCTTTTAGAGCTTTAAATCTGCATCTTGTGGACACTGTCATGGCGTCCAGAAAATATTTTCTAAAAGTACATATTCATCAGTGTCGAAAAACAAAATATTTATTTGTATACGTGTTTGTGAAATTCGAAAGAGTAAATTATTCTTATTTTTAGTTTGTAAAGTTTAACACAGAATGTATGCGGAAGAGTTATTATGAGTGTATGATTCTAAGAATTTTCAATAAAATGTATATCTAATTTCTTTCCAATGTGTTGCTTTTCTGTTTCTAAAGCGCAGATATAAAACAATAACAGCGTCCATTGTGCATTGAAAAAAAACGCAAGGTTTTTCCTTCCAACATCAAATGAATGTCTATTAAACTGAAAATCTACTATATTCCTATTCAACTAATTATTTACCGAATTCTTATTTAATTAAATCTCAACTTAATACTAGTGGTAGATGCGCACGTTCACATAACACTGCCATGTCGTGAGATGAATTATACAAATACAACGCCACAACAGGCAAAATGCCCAACGAAGTGGCTGATAAAAAGATGCCCATAAAAATATGGATGTCATACATTTAAAAAAAAAACAGCAACCCAATTAAAAATGCAATTAACATAAATTATAAACAATATATACACATGATAAAATATCATACAATGCCCATAAAGAATACTTATGGTTGTCTTATTCTAAGAATGGATAGCTTCTCGATTTACCCCAACATGTTTATCGTATTTCTTTTTAAACGTGTCAATTGTGTTACAATTTACTACCTCCGGGGGTAAGCTATTCCATTTATTAACAACCCTATTAGAGAAAAATTCCCTGCGACACCATAGCCTTGCATTGTCTCTCACCAATCGATACTGGTGTCCCTTTGTAAAAGCAGTCGATTGGCGGTGTACTAAAAGTTCATGGTCCATCCTATCCATCTTATTGAAAATTTTAAACACTTCGATCATATCTCCTCGACACCTGCGTTCATCCAACGTAAACATATTCAAAAAATGAAGTCTCTCTTCATACCTCAAGCCCTGTGTGCCAATAACGACACGCGTAGCTCTTTTCTGCACCCCTTCAACCAATTCTATGTCCCTCTGTAGGTATGGTTTCCAAAACCTTACAGCATACTCCAGTCCAGGACGAACTAATCCTCGAAAAAGCGGAAGAGTGACTTTAGGAGAACGCGAAGAGACCTTTTTGAAAATGAGACCAAGCATTCTATTCGATTTTTTGACAACCGCTGAACAATGTTCAGAAAACTTAAGTCGCTCGTCAATGAGAATTCCCAAATCGGTGACCCTAGTTGCATCCGGGATAGTGACACCATTCAACTCGTAAGAAAACCGTGGGTTGTTCAAACCAAAATGAGCGACCATGCACTTATCAATGCTAAACGTCATGCTCCATTCATTTGCCCATGCTGCAATCCTGTTTAAGTTGGTCTGGAGCAACTCCCTATCGCTTTTGCCCCGATTACCCCCATTAGCTTCACATCATCTGCGAATTTGCTAGTAATCCCATCGATACCCTGATCGAGTTTATCGATAAAAAGTGAAAAAAGTATGGGGCCAAGGACATTTCCTTGAGGAACTCCACTTGTGACGTCTGTCCAACCAGAGAATTCCCCGTTCACCATAACTCGTTGCGACCTATCTCTTAACCACGATTCTATCCAATTCAGCTAGTTGCCCCCAATTCCAATCTCGTGTAAACGCTTCAAGAGTTTACCATGTTGGACACGATCGAATGCCTTCTGGAAATCAAGGTAAATAACGTCTACATTTTTGCTCTTACCCAAAGCCTTAGTCACGTGATCATAGAAGCAAAGGAGGTTTGTTACACATGACTTCCCCTTTCTGAACCCATGCTGATTATCCGACAATACATTATTCTCGTCTATCCACTTCACAAACTGCCTTTTGATGATAATTTCCAAAATTTTCGAGATGAGGCTCATCAAACTCACTGGACGATAATTGGACACCGCTTCTCTACTATCCTTCTTAAATATCGGAACAACATTAGCAAGTTTCTAATCCCTTGGGACGATACCCTCAGCAACACTGCTCCTATATATCTGTACGACTGGCCCCAACAATTTATTACCACATTCCCTGAGGACCCTGGGATAGATATCTCCTGGTGCTTTGCTTGCACATACATTTCTTAGAAGATTTAGGACATCCACGTCTTCTACTTGAATATCGTTGAGGAATTTATTCCCCCATGCAACACCCGTATATCGAATATCATTATCTCCATTAAAAACCGACACGAAAAAGTCATTGAAAGCACTACATTGCTCTCTACCCTAGAGCCTCCTATCGAGAGGGGGCGAACTGTCCCCTTACATCCATTATTGACGTATCGAAAAAATGATTTTGGGTCAGAGCCAATGTTATATGCCAACCTAGATTCAACTTCTCTTTTTTACTATCCCTTATCGCTTTCTTCAACAGTCTTCTTTTATCAGTAAACAATGATAGGTCATCTCGTCCACTTTTATACTCCCTGAATGCTCTTTTCTTTTCAAGATAAAGGATTCCGATTTATTTCCCTTCTAAAAAGCGTTTGTGCCATTTTGTGTGAAATAAATGAATAAATGATTAAATATAGCGAAGAATTCAAATTTTTCAACAAAAAATTTTTTTTCAAAGCGAAAAATTTGAACTTCGAAGAAAAAAGTTCTATCAATATATTTGGATGTTGATAATATGTACGCATTCTTTCGGAGGCGAGACTCTGGAATGTGAACACAGTTAAAAACAAGAAGTCTTGTATCTCTCTCTCTCTCTCTCTCTCATTTACCTTTAAATTCTCCATCTGATTGTGAAGGTGTTCATCTCAGCTTTCGTGTTTTTACGATGCTTCTATAGAAATCTATAGGAAATCACGCGCGTTATAGGAAGTTTTCCGCGTACGAACGTGATTCAGGAACTAATAATCTTCGTTAGCCGAGGTATCACTATATATGGTTTTTAAAGTTCTTGAAATGACATACAGAAGAATGACATGAGATGCTAATCAATGATTCTCAGTAAATTTAATATTCCATGTTATTTATTAAAGGGAGTAAAATCGCATATCGGTAGTGCTAAAGCTTTTCAATCGAGTTCAAGCTTTTGTTGTAACATTTATTTCGTTTGATTCACAGGAAAGGATTCATTCGGTATTTTTAGAATAAATGATTCATACTCGTGAATCCTTTGTCTTCAGCGGCTTTTCGGGCAATTTTCTGGCTTGACGCAGTGCGTAACGCCTTCACTGTCAATATTCTTCAGGAAACCGTCATCGCAACGGCAACCAAAGTTACAGTCTGCTAGCATTATCACAGGATCTGGATTCTCACAACTAGGCTGAGTCGAGCTCCAACACTCACCATAAGCCTCATTTTCACCGCATCCTGTTGAATACAGTGCATGGATACAGCCAAAATATTAGACAATCGAAACACAAATATTAAATGAATACTTATTTAAGAAAATTTTCTATAATGGTTCAAGTGGTTACTTAACGCTCTGAAACTACTGCACCAAACACCAACGATCTCAAATTGCTCATATGACATATCACTTGTAGAAAATGGGCTTCTCAATCGTCTATTGAAGATTTTAATTGCTACTATATTGATACCTCGGTTAACGAAGGCCATTTTTAATATTGTAGTCCTTTTTTTAATGATGTTAATCAATGAGCCTCAGTAAATTTAATATTCGACATTATTTATTGTGGGGGAAAAATCGCATCGGTAGTAATATTGATCGAGTTCAAGCTTTTGTTATAACATATTTATTTCGTCTGATTCACAGGAAGAGATTCATTCGGTACTTTTAGAATGAACAATTCTTGTTCGTGAATCCTTTTTCTTCAGCGGCTTTTCGGGCAATTTTCTGGCTTGACGCAGTGCGTAACACCTTCACTGTCAGTATTCTCCAGGAAACCGTCACGGCAACGGCAACCAAAGTTACAGTCTAAAAACATAGCGTCAGGATCTGGATTGTCACAACTAGGCTGAGTCGAACTCCAGCACTCATCATATACCTCATTTTCACCGCATCCTGTTGAATACAGGGCATGGATACAGCCAAAATATTAGACAATCAAAACACAAATAATGAAAGAATACTTATTTACGAATTCTTTTTTCTACGCAATTGTTCAAATGGTTACATAACGTTCCCTCTCAAACTGCTCCTATCACTCATATCACTTATAAACGATGGATTTTTCAATCTTCTATTGATTACTATACAGTAATACCTCGGCTAGCGAACTCTCTGGCTTACGAATCTTTCGGCTGACGAAGATTTTTTCACAATATTTCTACCTCGGCCAACAAATACGTACGCGAATAACAAACGGTTTAGTTGATATACTACTACGTTCAAAAAATTCTGAAACCTATTTTGTTACAGAGGAATGAGTACAGATAGAACCTATTTATTTAGTGTTTCCTTCGAAGTAACTACCCTGCACATTTATGCATTTTTGTCATCGTTCATACGAAGATGTAAATGCGGTTAGTGGCGCATTTACAGGAGGGCTTAGTGGGCTATAGCCCAGGGCGACAAGTTCAGAGGGAGGGGCGGCAAATTTCTGGAATGAGTGGTAGAGAATGGGAGAAGGGCAGCAAAATTTGTATGACCCTAAGTATAAATTCACCTCTACCGAGACAGTGAAGCACTAAGTTTGTGAGCCGCCAAAAGAGTCACTCAGAGAGTTTTCTAGCACGTGAGTGAGGAAAAGAGTGCCCTAGATTGTGTGCAAGCGTGAATGAAAAAAAATACAAATACAACGCCACAACAGACAAAATGCCCAACGAGGTGGCTGATAAAAAGATGCCCATATAATATAACCCATATATATATATATATATATATATATAACCTAGACAGTATGAAAGCATGTGAATGACAAAGAGAGTGAACTACAGCGCGTGCAAGCAAGTGAATGGCGGAAAAAATGACAGAGCATGTGTAAATGAGTAAATGATCAAAAGAGTGACCTATAAAGCAAGGAACCATGTCAGTGAACGACCAAAAGAGTGACCTATGGTGAATGCAAGGTATATGAGTGACCTAAAGAATGTACAAGCATGTGGATGACTCAGAGCGTACTTATACTTCCTGAAAAATTTTCGCTTTCTCGTGATTTATTTTTATGCAGAATAAGATGTAAAAAATTTTTCCCTCTCTTGCCGTTTATGCACAGTATGTAAACTATATATAATGCGATATTTATTTATTTATACAATATTGTGGGCCCAAGGCCTATACAAGAGGGAGCGGTAGATTACACATATGCTTTGAAACATTGGACAAGAAATCGGAGATCGTGAGGGAGTTAACAATAGTAGAGGGGAGTTTGTTCCATTCAACTATGGTATTGGGAAAGAAACTGAATTTAAAACAATCTGTAGAGGCAAAAATAGGTTTTAATTTTTTGGGGTGGCCAAGTCTATTGGAAACATAGGAACGCCTAGACAAAATACTGGAAGTATCGAAATTTAAATTACCATGAATAATTTTGTAAAGCATGGCTAAGCGGGAGATAAATCGGTGAGTAGCGAGTGGGTGGAGATTAAGTTCGAGTTTAAGATTGGAAACTGAACTAAATAATGACCAGCAGTCGTGAATAAAGCGGGCGGGTTTGTTTTGGATAGATTCAAGTTTGTCGATGTTACGAGAGGTGTGGGGGTCCCAGACCTCAGCTGCATAAGAAAGAACGGGAGAAATATAAGTTTGGTATCAGAGAAGTCGGACGTCACGAGTAGAATGTTTGAGGTTGCGGCGAAGGAAAAAAAATTGTTGAGGCATTTCTGGTAGACATAACCGATATGATTATTCCAACGGAGATCAGTCGAGATTATGACTCCCAGATATATAAATTGAGAAACTTGGGATATGGTCACGTTATTGATCGAGTATGAAAATTCGAGGGGAAGAGTTTTACGTGTACCTCTCATGAAAACTGTTTTAGATAGTTTAATAGGCATGTGCCAATAGTATGAGCACCAATCTGAGATGGAAACAAGATTACGTTGGAGAATATCTTGATCTGATCTATCATTAATTGCGCGGTAGATTGCACAATCATCAGAAAAAAATCTAGTGGTGCAGTTGAGGATTTCAGGAAGGTCGTTTATATAAATTAAAAACAGTAAAGGCGAGAGAACCGCTCCTTGAGGAGTACCTGAATTTACAGTGGGAAAAGGTGAATCATGATCATTAAAATGAACGAATTGTTTACGATTTTTTAGGAAAGCTTCTAACCATTCGAGCAATTGTACATTAAGACCAAGATTTGAAAGTTTAAGGAGTCTATTGTGCGGAATTTTATCATAGGCTTTAGAGAAACCCAAGAAGATGATATCGGTTTGTAC
This sequence comes from Pholcus phalangioides, assembly GCF_987345545.1. NCBI lineage: Eukaryota > Metazoa > Arthropoda > Arachnida > Araneae > Pholcidae > Pholcus > Pholcus phalangioides. The sequence goes on from NW_028301601.1 coordinate 520,622, forward strand.
CTTCCCGTCAATGACTTTGGTAAGGTCATGGAAGTAAAGGGACAGTTGGGATGTAGTAGAAAGGGATCGTCTGAAGCCGTGTTGGTTGGGAAAGAAAAAGTTAATGGAGTCTAAATGAGCGTGGATTTCCTTTGCTATAACATGTTCAAAAATCTTACAACAGGATGAAGTAATAGATATTGGTCTGAAGTTAAGGTGGTCGGAGAGGGGACCGGTTGTGAAGGAAATAATTTTATTGATTTTCCAATCGGTGGGGAGTATGGTGGTATTTAGTGAGACGTTAAATAAGATTAGAAGATAGTCAGAGATTTCTTCCGCGCAATATTTGGAAATGGAGTTTGGGATGTCATCGGGGCCTAAAGAATGGGGTTTCAGTTTTTTTAGTAACTTCAAAATACCTTCTTTAGTAAAAAGGACCGGATTTGAGTTATGGACAGAATCGACGAATGAGTATTGTGGTGGAGTGGGATAAAAAAAAACAAAAAAAAACTGAGAATAAACTGAGCAGAAAGCCAAATTGAATTCAGTAGCAATATCTGAAGGAGACGAGACGTTTTTATTTGAGATCTTGAGAGAAGTGGGTCCAACAGATTTAGGTTTGAGGAAGTTCCAAAATTGGGTAGGATTTGTATTTAAGTAATTTGGTAAAGAGTGGGATAGGTACTTGGACTTTCGTGTAGAAATAAGGTTCTTGAGACTCCGAGTGGAAGTAGAAATTGAGGATTTGAGTGCATTAGATTTGTTGGGTTTATATTTGAAGGCGGCACGCCGGATTTTCCTCTTAAGGTGAATGATGTGTGTTGATCCAAGGACCGTGGAGATACTTGCCAGAAACTATTTTTGTCGGGACTGTAGCTACGCATTTGTCTATAATAAGATTGAAAGTTGACCAAAGGATATGAATATTGGAGAGGGATATCGATAGAAAATCATTGAAATTGGAGCGAAGAATGGACTGCGTTAAAGAATAATTGGCTTTGTTAAAATTACGTTTAAGAGCGAGTTTGTAAGAAGGGATAGAGTTATGAAGAGAGAAATCAATAAATGGAATATTGTGATCTGAACAACCTTCGAAGGTGTAAGTATCCAGAATTTGAATTCGGTTAGAGGTGGCGATAAGATCGAGGGTGGAACTGGAGTGAACAGTAGTTCTTGTTGGTACTAAAATGTTTTAGACGAGATTAAACTTATAGAAGATGTCCAAGACTTTATTGTTGATTCGGTGGTTGCCAGACAGTGATTTCAGATTTTTCCAGTCGACTCCCGGGAGGTTCCAGTCTCCAGAGATAAGAAGAAAATGTGTATTAAGGAAACTTTCATGGATTGATTCAAGTTGGACAAACAAGTGAAAATCGGAAGCTGGCGGTAAATATATAGAAAATAAGGCAGTGGGAAAAAGTTTGGTTGGCGTCATTTGGCCCTAACGATTTCTAGGTCAGAATCTCAAGGAATTTCAGAGACAAAGATAATAATAAGATTATATAATACGAGCGACCTGATACACCTTTTTGTTTCGTTTTCCCTTAATTCGAGTGTGTCAATCTACAGTCACGCGACGGAGGCTGAAAAAGATGTGCAAGGATTGCGCGAAGAATGGTTCGAGAATCTACATGTTTTAGTTTAAGCCATCCTTCATCATCGACATGGATATGCTGCGACGCATGGCGATGTCTATGGAAATAAATAGCGGTCGTGTTGCTACGACTGTCCACAACAATCATCGACATAACTACTTTTCTCCACTTCTAAAGCTGTCTCTGACTTCGACCCAGGGTACCCTCACTGTCGATGGAAGCTGAGCCTACATCATCACATTATCATCCTACATTCTTCGTCTTTATCTGGCTTCCCCGAGGACTCGGTCAATGTGACCTCTCTACATCTTAGGGGTCTAACAATTGCAATTTCAAGTTTATATTGTTCAAGCCTTCTCCGCTAGTCACGACTTATCTGAATCGATGCCAATATGAGAGTCTCAATCTCGTGTTCTATTATAGAATAGAATTTAGAATTCAGCAACAGAATTTAGCATGCAGCAATACAAATACAAATAAAAATACAACACCACAACAGGCAAAATGACCAGCGAGGTCGCTAAGAAAAAGATGCCCATAACAAATATGGATGTCATATATTTCAAAAATAAAGTAACCCAATTAAAAATGCAATTAACAAAAATTATAAACAATATATACACATGAAAAAATTTTATACAATGCCCATAAATGCTTCTCGATTTACCCCAAAATGTTTATCATACTTCTTTTTACACGTGTCAATTGTGTTACAATTTACTTCCTCCGGGAGTAAGCAATTCCATTTATTGACAACCTTATTAGAGAAAAATTCCCTGCGAAACCCTAACCTTGCATAACCCCTTACCAATCGATACTGATGTCCCCTTGTAAAAGCAGTCGATTGGCGGTGTACTAAAAGTTCATGGTCCATCCTATCCATCCCATTGAAAATTTTGAACACTTCGATCATATCTCCTCGACACCTGCGTTCATCCAATGTAAACATATTCAAAAAATGAAGTCTCTGTTCATAACTCAAGCCCTGTGTACCAATAAGGACACGCGTAGCTCTTCTCTGCACCCCTTCAACCAAGTCTATGTCCCTCTGTAGGTATGATCTCCAAAACCTTACAGCATACTCCAGTCAGGGACGAACTAAGCCTCGAAAAAGCGGAAGAATGACTTTAGGAGAATGAAAATGAGACCAAGCATTCTATTCGCTTTTTTGGCCACCGCTGAACAATGTTCAGAGAACCTAAGCCGCTCGTCAATGAGAATTCCCAAATCGGTGACCCTAGTTGCATCCGGGATAGTGACACCATTCAACTCGTAAGAGAACCGTGGGTTGCTCGAACAAAAATGAGCGACCATGCACTTATCAACGCTAAACGTCATGCTCCATTCATTTGCCCATGCTGCAATCCTGTTTAAGTTGGTCTGGAGCAACTCCCTATCGCTTTGATTCCCGATTACCCCCATTAGCTTCACGTCATCTGCGAATTTGGACGATAATTGGACACAGCTTCTCTACTACCCTTCTTAAATATCGGAACAACATCAGCAAGTTTCCAATCCCTTGGGACGATACCCTCAGCAACACTACTCCTATATATCTGTACGACTGGCCCTAACAATTCATTAGCACATTCCCTGAGGACCGTGGGATGTATATCTTCTGGTCCTGGTGCTTTGCTCGCACACATATTTTTTAGAAGATTTAGGACCTCCACATCTTCTACTTGAATATCGTTGAGGAATTTATTCCCCCATCCAAAGCCTGTATATTGAATATCATATTATCTCTGTTAAAAACCGACACGAAAAAGTCACTTAAAGCACTACACATGTCAACATTGCTCTCTAACCTAGACCCTCCTGTCGAGAGGGGGCCAACTGTCCCCTTACACCCATTATTGACGTATCGAAAAAATGATTTCGGATCAGAGCCAATGTTATCTGCCAACCTAGATTCGACTTCCTTTTTACCATCCCTTATCGCTTTCTTCAACACTCTTCTTTTATCAGTAAACAATGATAGGTCACCTCGTCCACTTTTATACTCCCTGAATGCTCTTTTCTTTTCAAGATAGAGGTTACGCACGCTATCCGTGAACCATAGAGGGTGCGATGTACAAACACGCCTTTTTCGAACAAAGGGTATGACGTCGGGCAAAACAGAGGACAGTTTCGTACTAAATTGCTCCTATTGACTTACCACCCCTACTGATTTCAACCGGTCTTTGAAAACTTCCGCTAACCTTCTTCTCAAAACATCAAAGTTAGTTCTTCGAAAACAAGGAACCAGTCTTTTGTTATCAACCTTACCCGAGGAAAAGTTACAGTGAAATCTGACGATACGATGATTACTGGAAGAAAACTCTTCCCCTACCGAAACATGTTCAACAAGATCCTCAGAACTAGTGAGAACTAAATCCAAAATAGCAGTACCCCTAGTTGCCAACTTAAGAAACTCTCTTTCATACTGATCTCTAGATGAAAGGTTCTCCCATTGAATACCTGGGTAATTGAAATCCCCTAGTATGAGAACCCTCTTACGCTTACACATGTAGGTAATTTCATCATGCAATTTGGCGATGTTGTTTTGATCCCTATTCGGTGGATTGTAACAAACCCCAACAATAAGCTTATAATGTCTTTTGTTCTCAAGCTCAACCCATACAGTTTCAATATCATTTCTCTTCACGTTACACTCTCTAGCCTTCAAACATGATTTCACGTATATCAACACTCCACCCCCTTTCCTATCGGATCTATTTCTCAAAAAAGTGTCGTATCCTGAAATGTGTAAGAAAGATTCATCCCCATCCTTTGCCCAAGATTCAGTAATGGCTATAAGATCCATGCCCTCCACAACCATCATAGTTTCTAAAAAATCTTTCTTATTAACCAAGCTCCTGGCATTAATTAGCACACATTTTAATTTACCCGGTGATTTATTGCCAATTGAGAAGCCATTCAAGTCAGTGGTGGGTAATTCCCCGTCAGTACTGTTATGATTATCATTAACTAACCCGCATTCCCGACTACGTGGTCTGGGAGTAAAAGAACCTAACCTAAGACTATCGTAAACCTCCCAGACCCCCCTCTCATTTAGATGGATACCATCTGAACGAAGCCACATATCAGTAAATGCGGGAAGCTCCAAAAACGTGACCCCAAGTGAGGAGCAAATGTCCTTCAGGCCTATATTGAATTGTTGGGTCCTACTCCTATACCCTCTACTACCCCTTGGCAGCACTGGAATCACTGCCACATCTGAACCCCCCTCCCTAGCGGATAATAGTAAATCCCGGTACTCTGACAGACACTCACTAATATTCGCTCCTACCTGATTCGTTCTCACCCACAGAGTCACCCGCAAGGACAACTTTCGGCGATGGAAAACGTCTCGAACGTTACCAATCTCCCCCCCCCCCCCCACCCCCAGGAAGACAACAGCGCTCGAATCCCCGAAAAATCCCTACACACTCGGTTTCCAAGCTCCCTAACCATAGAATCGCCGATGATTAAACCCCTATCACTATCCCCCTCTATCTCATCCACGACCACCCATTCGCCCTCTAAACTGTCGTTGTTCGTGGAGATTGCTTCTTCATCAACAGGTGGCTCGACGACAAGAGGGTCCGTTATAACCGGGCCCTCTAGAACCTTAACTTTTTCCTGTAAGGCTTCGACCTCGAGTTCCAACCTTTCCCTATCCAAGCACCCTTTACAATTGAAACTATCAGCTACTATACCCCTAGACCAGGGAAATCTCCCGTCGCAAGCTCTACACAACACTAGTCGAGGTCGAGGCATACTAACACTATTGCTAAACTAGATAATAATAATTAAAAATAGCAAAATGAGAAACGTTAACAAGAAATTAAAAAAATTTAAAATACATTACAATGCGAAATATAAACTGAAGAGCCAAAAAAAACTGGTAATGGCATGCGTATGCAAATAAAGAGATATGGAACCAATCAGAGTACGGCGCTGCGGTCGGCAACGCCTATGTAACACAACAAGTGTCTGGCATAGTTGTTAGATCGGTTACTGCTGCTACAACGGCAGGTTATCGAGATTTAAGTGAGTTTGAACGTGGTGTTATAGTCGGCGCACGAGAGATGGGACATAGCATCTCCGAGGTAGCGATGAAATTTGCATTTTCACGTATGATCATTTCACGAGTGTACCGTGAATATCGGGAATCCGGTAAAAAATTAAATCTACGACATCGCTGCGGTCGGAAAAAGATCATGCAAGAACGGGACTGACGAGAATCATTAAACGTGACAGACGTGCAACCCTTCCGCAAATTGCTGCAGATTTCAATGCTGGGCCATCAACAAGTGTCAGCGTGCGAATCATTCAACGAAACGTCATCGATATGGGCTTTCGGAGCCGAAGGCCCACTCGTGCACCCTGGATGACTGCACGACACAAAGCTTTACGCCTCGCCTGGGCCCGACAACACCGACATTGAACTGTTGAGGACTGGAAACACGTTGCCTGGTCTGACGAGTCTCGGTTCCAATTGCTTCGAGCTGATGGACGTGTACGGGTATGGAGACAATCTCATAAATCCATGGACCCTACATGTCAACAGGGGACTGTTCAAGCTGGTGGAGGCTCTGTGATGGTATGGGGCGTGTGCAGTTGGCGTGATATGAGACCCCTGATACATCTAGATACGACTCTGACAGGTGACAGGTACGTAAGCATCCTGTCTGATCACCTGCACCCATTCATGTCCATTGTGCATTCCGACGAACTTGGACAATTTTAGCAGGACAATGCGACACCCCACACGTCTAGAATTGCTACAAAGTGGCTCCAGGAACACTCTTCTGACTTTAGACACTTCCGCTGGCCACCAAAATCCCCAGACATGAACAGTATTGAACATATCTGGGATGCTTTGCACGTGCTGTTCAGAAGAGATCTCCACCCCCTCTTACTCCTACGGATTTATATCCCTGCAGGATTCATGGTGTCAATTACCTCCAGCACTACTTCAGACATTAGTCGAGTCCATGCCACGTCGTGTTGCGGTACTTCTGCGGGTTCGCGGGGGCCCTACACGATATTAGGCAGGTGAAGCAGTGTTTTTGGCTCTTCAGTGTACGTAGGAGATTGTACGAAAAAATTAAGTAAAATAGAATGCTCAACACTAAATCACGAAGGAAATATATAATAAAAGAATACAACACACTCAAAAAAAGTATTAAGCTATACAAAGTGCAATTTATACTTAATAAAATTAGCCAACTATATATATATATCTGTTCACTAGCCTAAAACAATAGGACCCAAAATGACAAAATTACTGGGAATACCCGAGAAACCGTTCGCTAACACGAATGCCGAAAAAACTCGACAAAAACGACAAAAATCGACATTGATTATCGACAAAAGCAACGGTCACAAGCCTGGCGAAAATAAACTGAAAATGAAATGAGAGAGAGTAAATAAAATTCAAATCAACCGAAAATGCCAGCGAGAAATAAAAAAATTGAGACGAATAAAAACAATAAAATAAAATAAAAAACCACTTATCTCGGAATCCAAAGATGTGCTAGAAAAAAAGAAAACACCGCAGAATATGACCCAAAAATTAAAAACACGCTAAGTAGACTCACGAGAACAAGAAAAACACAAAACGGCGAACCGACGTGACGGATAATCCTTCGGTAATCTCCCGACAAAGGTTACGGAAAAAACTGCTGCTATTGGTCGGTGAACGGAGCGCGACAAAAGCACGTCCGGTCACAACGACGGCGAAGACGAGAATAATAATTTAGAATTCAGCAATATAATTTAGCAATAGAATTTAGCATTCAGCAATATAATTTAACAATAGAATTTAGCATTCAGCAATATAATTTAGCAATAGAATTTAGCATTCAGCAATATAATTTAGCAATAGAATTTAGCATTCAGCAATATAATTTAGCAATAGAATTTAGCATTCAGCAATATAATTTAGCAATAGAATTTAGCATTCAGCAATATAATTTAGCAATAGAATTTAGCATTCAGCAATATAATTTAGCAATAGAATTTAGCATTCAGCAATATAATTTAGCAATAGAATTTAGCATTCAGCAATATAATTTAGCAATAGAATTTAGCATTCAGCAATATAATTTAGCAATAGAATTTAGCATTCAGCAATAGAATTTAGCATTCAGCAATAGAATTTAGCATTCAGCAATAGAATTTAGCATTCAGCAATAGAATTTAGCATTCAGCAATAGAATTTAGCATTCAGCAATAGAATTTAGCATTCAGCAATATAATTTAGCATTCAGCAATATAATTTAGCAATAGAATTTAGCAATAGAATTTAGCATTCAGCAATATAATTTAGCAATAGAATTTAGCATTCAGCAATATAATTTAGCAATAGAATTTAGCATTCAGCAATATAATTTAGCAATAGAATTTAGCATTCAGCAATATAATTTAGCAATAGAATTTAGCATTCAGCAATAGAATTTAGCAATAGAATTTAGCATTCAGCAATATAATTTAGCAATAGAATTTAGCATTCAGCAATATAATTTAGCAATAGAATTTAGCATTCAGCAATATAATTTAGCAATAGAATTTAGCATTCAGCAATATAATTTAGCATTCAGCAATAGAATTTAGCATTCAGCAATATAATTTAGCATTCAGCAATAGAATTTAGCATTCAGCAATATAATTTAGCAATAGAATTTAGCATTCAGCAATAGAATTTAGCATTCAGCAATAGAATTTAGCATTCAGCAATGGAATTCAGCAATAGAATTTAGCATTCAGCAATAGAATTTAGCATTCAGCAATAGAATTTAGCATTCAGCAATAGAATTTAGCATTCAGCAATAGAATTTAGCATTCAGCAATAGAATTTAGCAATAGAATTTAGCAATAGAATTTAGCAATAGAATTTAGCAATAGAATTTAGCAATAGAATTTAGCAATAGAATTTAGCAATAGAATTTAGCAATAGAATTTAGCAATAGAATTTAGCATTCAGCAATAGAATTTAGCAATAGAATTTAGCATTCAGCAATAGAATTTAGCATTCAGCAATAGAATTTAGCATTCAGCAATAGAATTTAGCATTCAGCAATAGAATTTAGCATTCAGCAATAGAATTTAGCATTCAGCAATAGAATTTAGCATTCAGCAATAGAATTTAGCATTCAGCAATAGAATTTAGCATTCAGCAATAGAATTTAGCATTCAGCAATAGAATTTAGCATTCAGCAATAGAATTTAGCATTCAGCAATAGAATTTAGCATTCAGCAATAGAATTTAGCATTCAGCAATAGAATTTAGCAATAGAATTTAGCATTCAGCAATAGAATTTAGCATTCAGCAATAGAATTTAGCATTCAGCAATAGAATTTAGCATTCAGCAATAGAATTTAGCATTCAGCAATAGAATTTAGCATTCAGCAATAGAATTTAGCATTCAGCAATAGAATTTAGCATTCAGCAATAGAATTTAGCATTCAGCAATAGAATTTAGCATTCAGCAATAGAATTTAGCAATAGAATTTAGCATTCAGCAATAGAATTTAGCATTCAGCAATAGAATTTAGCATTCAGCAATAGAATTTAGCATTCAGCAATAGAATTTAGCATTCAGCAATAGAATTTAGCATTCAGCAATAGAATTTAGCAATAGAATTTAGCAATAGAATTTAGCAATAGAATTTAGCAATAGAATTTAGCAATAGAATTTAGCAATAGAATTTAGCAATAGAATTTAGCAATAGAATTTAGCATTCAGCAATAGAATTTAGCATTCAGCAATAGAATTTAGCATTTAGCAATAGAATTTGACATTTATCAATAGAATTTGACATTTATCAATAGAATGTTCAGCGGTTGTCAAAAAATCGAATAGAATGCTTGGTCTCATTTTCAAAAAGGTCTCTTCGCGTTCTCCTAAAGTCATTCTTCCTCTTTTTCGAGGCTTAGTTCGTCCTGGACTGGAGTATGCTGTAAGGTTTTGGAGACCATACCTACAGAGGGACATAGACTTGGTTGAAGGGGTGCAGAGAAGAGCTACGCGTGTCCTTATTGGCACACGGGGCTTGAGTTATGAAGAAAGACTTCATTTTTTGAATATGTTTACATTGGATGAACGCAGGTGTCGAGGAGATATGATCGAAGTGTTCAAAATTTTCAATGGGATGGATAGGATGGACCATGAACTTTTAGTACACCGCCAATCGACTGCTTTTACAAGGGGACACCAGTATCGATTGGTGAGGGACAATGCAAGGTTATGGTGTCGCAGGGAATTTTTCTCCAATAGGGTTGTTAATAAATGGAATAGCTTACCCCCGGAGGTAGTAAATTGTAACACAATTGACACGTTTAAAAAGAAATACGATAAACATGTTGGGGTAAATCGAGAAGCTATCCATTCTTAGAATAAGACAACCATAAGTATTCTTTATGGGCATTGTATAATATTTTATCATGTGTATATATTGTTTGTAATTTGTGTTAATTGCATTTTTAATTGGGTTGCTGTATTTTTGAAACATATGACAACCATATTTTTATGGGCATCTTTTTATCAGCCACCTCGTTGGGCATTTTGCCTGTTGTGGCGTTGTATTTGTATTTGTATTTGTATAATTTGACATTTATCAATAGAATTCAGCATTAAGCAACAGAATTATTTAGAATTCACCAACAGAATTTTCATTCAGCAATAGAATTCAGCATTCAGCATTTAGAAATAGAATTCAGCATTCAGCATTTAGAAATAGAATTCAGCATTCAGCATTTAGAAATAGAATTCAGCATTCAGCATTTAGAAATAGAATTCAGCATTCAGCATTTAGAAATAGAATTCAGCATTCAGCTCAATAAACTTCCGCATGTAGCAATAAACTTCCGCATGTAGCAATAAACTTCAGCATTTAGCAATAAACTTCAGCATTTAGCAATAAACACTTCAGCATTTAGCAATAGAATTTAGCATTCAGCAATAGAATTTAGCATTCAGCAATAGAATTTAGCATTTAGCAATAGAATTTGACATTTATCAATAGAATTTGACATTTATCAATAGAATTTGACATTTATCAATAGAATTCAGCATTAAGCAACAGAATTATTTAGAATTCACCAACAGAATTTGACATTTATCAATAGAATTCAGCATTAAGCAACAGAATTATTTAGAATTCACCAACAGAATTTGCATTCAGCAATAGAATTCAGCATTTAGAAATAGAATTCAGCATTCAGCATTTAGAAATAGAATTCAGCATTCAGCATTTAGAAATAGAATTCAGCATTCAGCTCAATAAACTTCCGCATGTAGCAATAAACTTCAGCATTTAGCAATAAACACTTCAGCATTTAGCAATAAACACTTCAGCATTTAGCAATAAACACTTCAGCATTTAGCAATAAACACTTCAGCATGTAGCAATAAACTTCAGCATTTAGCAATAAACACTTCAGCATTTAGCAATAAACACTTCAGCATTTAGCAATAAACACTTCAGCATTTAGCAATAAACTTCAGCATTTAGCAATAAACACTTCAGCATTTAGCAATAAACTTCAGCATTTAGCAATAAACTTCAGCATTTAGCAATAAACTTCAGCATTTAGCAATAAACTTCAGCATTTAGCAATAAACTTCAGCATTTAGCAATAAACTTCAGCATTTAGCAATAAACTTCAGCATTTAGCAATAAACACTTCAGCATTTAGCAATAAACTTCAGCATTTAGCAATAAACACTTCAGCATTTAGCAATAAACTTCAGCATGTAGCAATAAACTTCAGCATTTAGCAATAAACACTTCAGCATTTAGCAATAAACACTTCAGCATTTAGCAATAAACACTTCAGCATTTAGCAATAAACACTTCAGCATTTAGCAATAAACTTCAGCATTTAGCAATAAACACTTCAGCATTTAGCAATAAACTTCAGCATTTAGAAATAGAATTTAGCCGACTTATTCAGCGGATTTATTTGTCTTCTTGCAAAAAGTGAATGACTTTCTCACGAAAGAAGGATAATCAAAAATCACTGCATTTTTCTAGAGAAAATAACCTTGCATACACTTTATTTATAATTCGTTTCATTTATACGAGTATCGCGTACACGTCTGTTTCCATAACGCAGAGTATGCGCGTCTAGTTTATTTCAAATATTCTTATCGATAACTAAATATGATGAAATTAGAATAACCGACCTTTTCGAATTTATTTGTCTCCAGAAGTTTGGCATGTTTCACTAATACGACATTTGTAAATAGCGCTGGTGTGTTAATGCGTTTTTCTCTTTCCCACTCTGAAATCGGAATTTTCGATAAGTCGAACTAAAGATAACTCGAAGTTTTTCGTCGGCAGCTGTGCATTCGACTTATTGAGATTTGACTGTATAAATAATTCACATTAAACATTTACATCCTTTTTAATCTTAGACTCGTTTTTCTAAGTTAACCCTGTTTTGATGAAAATTTTTTATTCGGGTTCGGAGACCGTCGCCCGTTTGAGTTAGTTCTCAAACGGAGAATAAACAATTTTCATCAAATGATGGCCGTGAAAACCTTATCAACTATTAATCTCGTTTTGGTCCTATAATTTTTACATTCTAGGCTGAGTAAATTAAAATTTAAATATTAAGTGAAAAATTTTCTTAAGACATGGCCAAGACAGGGTACAAGATTAAGACTTAAGACCAAGACAATGATGGTACAAAATATTGATTTTGGTCAATTTCTATGTAATTGTTTTGAATTTTATTCTACTTTTCTTCAAAAATCAATAGGTGTCTTATAATTTTGTCTACACTATATTTTTTTGTTCTTCCATAAAATATTAATGTGTGAAAATCTTTTTCAACTTTTCAATATTGGATATAAAGTTGTTTTTTGCGTGGGGAATACAAATACAACGCCACAACAGGCAAATTGCCCAACGAAGTGGTTGATTTAAGAACATCATGGATCCCCGAGACACTTTTTTGGAGGCCCTACCTACTACTGCTACACCACACATGCACCCCGCCCACACAACCCCCCCCCCCGTGGAACCCCCAACGAATCGGTACATGCGGGAATGTGCGTGTAAGTGTAGTGAAACCTGACGTGAAGTTTTTTGTTTCTCTGTAATGCTTGTTATGTGTAGTGGAGAATAATTCTACCTATAATAAGAGAAAATTGAAATTAAATAAAATTACTGACCTTTATCGATCCCATCACATACCAATATGGTGAAGGTGATGCATATTAGAAGAGGAACCAGCCAATAATTTCTCATTATTAAGGTTTTATTTGTGGAAAAGGCTCAAGGAAGACTTCTTTCTTATATGCTTTCTCAACAGACATTATGAAATCATTAAATGATTTTCAGTTTGTTCCCCATGAAGTCTTATTTACAAAGGATTAAAAAAGATTTTTTTGTGCCCAACGTTATAGAGACAGCTTTGCTTTGCGGTGACTTAAGCTAACATTTCATGATAAGAAAACATTCATAGTGAATGTTTGCTTTGCTTCTTGATTTATATCGTGTCGCAGAAGTATATAGAAAATCGTTTTTTCTTGAATAGCAAATCAATCGTTCCACATTTCGATCACAGATTTTTTATTCACGAGCCCCCATGTCGGTGAAGTCATTTCACAATAGTTGTTCAGAATGTGTCTCAAGAAATGAATTAACAAAAGTTAGAAAAATTAAAAACAACCTGTCTCTAAAGTATATAGACATCGGCATAATTTTAATATTTGTAGTTTCACAGTTCCGTCATTGCCACGGATCGTTTGGAACACTTGATCGGGTATGCTGAAAAAGTATTTGCGACATTAGAGTTTCTGGTGGAAACTTGACCTTTGGCCTCCCCTGGCCGTATGTAGCGACAGCGTCCACCACTGGATGGCGCTGTCCCCGTAATAGGGAAAAGAACGCGCCTGCGTGATGTTGGAACTGAACTGGGGGTTTGCCGCTCAAACGAGGCAGTCACGCGGTACACTCGTTCTTGTAGGTTCTGTTTATTTGTGTTTAATTGCTTAATAAATGTTTAATAATATTTTTGAATCGTAGAGGGAAGTGTTTGTCGTCAACCGCCTTTATGCCTTCTACGACAAGTGGTGACCCGGACGTGGCAGCTCCCAAACACAACCGCCTCAAATAAGGATCCCGTCGACTTACTCGACCGCTTGAAACCCTTAGCTTTCTGCAGTACCTCGTTCAATTTTACTCAGAAATCTAAGAGTACTTACGAATGCGAACTACTGTCTATTTACCTCGCAGTAAAATATTTTTGCCATCAATTGCGAGGTTGTCACTTTATCATCGTGACTGATCATAAACCAATTTCCCATGCATTCCACCAGATGCTCGAGTCAGCGTCTCCGATCGTCCAACGACAGTTGTGTTACATCAGCGAGTACACTACCGACATCCGATATCTGCCTGGCATTCTCAACACTCCAGCAGACGCTCTGTCTCGGTTAGAAGCTGACGCACTCCATCTCGACGAAATCGACTACGCTCTTCTGGCCGACGCTCAACAAACCGATCCAGAACTTGCCCGTGTCCGGAAAATTCACCGCCAGCAATTCACCGCCGGAAAATTCACCGACCAACAATTCACCGCTAGGAAAATTCACCGACCAACAATTCACCGCCATGCAATTCACCACTAGGAAAATTCACCGACAATAGTTCAATGCGAGGGAGTGAGCGATTGAGTTACTGAGTGAGTGAGTGACCGAGTGAGTCAGTGATTGAGTAACCGAGTCAGTGAGTGATTGAGTGACGGAGTGATTGATCCAGTGACCGAATCAGTGATTGAGTGACCGAGTCAGTGAGTGACCCAGTGAGTGACCGAGTAAGTGAGTGATTGAGTGACCGAGTGAGTGAGTGACCCAGTGAGTGACTGAGTGACCGAGTAAGTGATTGAGTGACCGAGTGAGTGAGTGACCCAGTGAGTGAGTGACCCAGTGAGTGACCGAGTGAGTAAGTGATTGAGCGTGTGAGTGAGTGACCCAGTAGTGACCGAGTGAGTAAGTGATTGAGCGAGCGAGTAAATTGGTTAGTGAGTGAGGGAGTGAGTGAATTGGTAAGTGAGGGAGTGAGTGAATGGTCAGTAAGTGAGTGAGCGAGCGAGTAAATTGGTTAGTGAGTGAGGGAGTGAGTGAATTGGTAAGTGAAAGAGTGAGTGAATGGTCAGTAAGTGAGTGAGCGAGCGAGTAAATTGGTTAGTGAGTGAGCGAGCGAGTAAATTGGTTAGTGAGTGAGGGAGTGAGTGAATTGGTAAGTGAGGGAGTGAGTGAATTGGTTAGTTAGTTAGTTTTTAACCTAGTAGTGTCACAAATGATTAAAAAATCCGATTGTTCCGAAAACGTATTTATGATGAAGTGTAGATTTGAAGACACTTGGATCGGGCGTCCTCTTCGTCGTGGTGGTCGTCGTCAGCCGCGCTTTGACATCGACATTTGGAACTGCTTTCAAGGAACGCGTAACGATTTACCAACAATTCTATAGAAGGATGGCATCGAGCGTTCCAACAGCAATTATCTGCTCACCACCCAGATATATGGAAGTTCATCGGTGCCATAAAAAGAGAACAGAGTTTGAATGAAGTTCGGATGGAGCAAATTGTAAGTGGACAAAACCATCACATTGATTAGGAGAAAGAAATACCGGGACTCTGCGCAGAGATTAAAGAATTTACCCTTGACCGAATTCGCAAATTTTATGGGGTCCCAGACTGGGTATACCTTGGGCTTCCACTATCGCAAGGACCCCTGGAAATGAAACCTTTTAATTTCCCCGTGAAGGTATATGTGCAATCCCCCGGGTACCCCGACCCTGTATGTTGAGAGCACTGGTGATATATGTATATTTTACGTATACATACCTCTCGGCATGACCCCCACGAGGGCAGGGCTGACAGGGGCCGGAACGTTTCTTACCGCTTTTTGATATTTCCACACTGTAAATTAAGCACAGAGGGGCCCGTGAAAAAGCTGGTTTGGGGGCCCGCCATCCATTTCAGCTTAGGGGATCTGCTGTAGGATGTGGGAAACTCGGGGTACACGCACATTACTTAGTCCCGATGTGTCAAATGGGTCCCGATATATGCAAGAGTTAAATTAAAACTTGACCCCAAAATCGTAACCGACTTCCGTAACACAAAAACGTAACAGATTTCCATCACTCAAAAAACGTCACCGACTCCCGTAATAAAAAAATCGTCACTAATTTCCGTTGCATAGGAAGTATATATATACGTATATTGTAAATATAGAGTACATATACTAGATACGCACTAAGGCGGGATTTCTGAAAGTTCATCACGTGAAATCGCGGGTAACACCTAGTTCAGCATAAAAAAAATCCATTGGTTACTGATGATCAGCGATGTTTTTTATAACATCAAAGTGATAACAGGAGATGATTTTAAGCATTTTTAGGAAGTTAATTCATCGCGTATCCACTTACTTTATTATCTTTTAATTCTGTTATTATCCCTTTTAACATTTCATTAGAAGTTTCTGAGTAAAACAGAGTTAATGGAATTTTGTTGAATATACTATCTTGTATTGGACAACAGCAATTTGTAATTTATACAAATACAACGCCACAACAGGCAAAATGCCCAGCGAGGTGGCTGAGAAAAAGATGCCCACAATAAATATGGATGTCATATATTTAAAAAATACAGCAACCCGAATCCGTAGCATCTGAATTTCTTCTCATAAAGTCATTATTTAAACTTTCCGCCATATCTTTAGGACATGGCACTTACTCACTCAATAGATCACTTACTCACTCAATAGATCACTCACTCACTAGATCGCTCACTCACTTAGCAGCTCGCTCACTCACTCACGGACTGACTTACTCGCTCATTGAATCAGTAACCCACTCGCTCACTGAATCACTTACTCACTCGGTCACTCAGTCACTCATTGGGTCACTCACTCACTCAGTAACTCAATCGCTCATTCCCTCGCTAACTGACTCGCATCGAATTGTCGTCGGTGAATTGCATGGCGGTGAATTGTTGGTCGGTGAATTTTCCTAGCGGTGAATTGCATGGCGGTGAATTGTTGTCACAAAATTTTCAAAAAGTCCCGCGAATATTTGTTCCCCTAGCATTTCGCAAACAAGTGTTTGAAAAATTTCGTTCTCTATGCCATCCAGGGGTCAAAGCATCTGTGAAACTCCTCACCGAACGTTTCGTCTGGCCAAACATAAAACGAAACGTCACTAACTTTGCCCGTGCTTGTATCGCCTGTCAACGAACCAAAGTGCACAAACACACCCAATCGCCTCTCCGAGTTTTTCCTGTGCCTTCGGAGAAATTCGCTTATCTGAACATCGACATTGTGGGCAGACTCCCGAATTCCTAAGGTTACGAATATCTTCTAACCGTTATCTGCCGATTCTCAAGATGGATCGAAGCAATCCCAATCCGAGATACGTCCGCAGAGACTTGTGCCCGAGCATTATACTCCAACTGGTTTTCACGATATGGAATTCCGAAGACCATCACGACGGACCAGGGTTCGCAATTCGAATCGCACCTATTCCACAAATTCAACAGTTTGTTCGGAATAAATCATATCCATAAGACTGCTTACAACCCTAAAGCAAACGGGCTCATCGAATGCCAACATCGTCAGCTCAAACAAGCACTGAAGGCTAGCGTGACAAGTGATTGGGTCGACAGTCTTCATTCGGCTCTGCTCCGCCTCCGAACATGTTTTCGACCAGACCTCAATGCCACCACAGCCGAAATGGTCTTCGGTCAAACGCTGATATTGACTGGAGAGATTTTCGTTGAACAACATGTTCCGGAGCCAGCAATCGCCTATCTCGACAAATTGAAACGCACCATGGACACACTCAAGCCGATCCCGACTTCAAGACATGGCATCACACGTAATGTCTACGTTCCACAAGCCTTGACGACCTGTACACACCGTTTGCACCGACGCAGTCCGACGCCCTCTACAACCGACCTACGAAGGTCCCTTCGAAGTGCTGTCGCGATCCGAAAAATTTTCCCGTGTACGTGTCAAGAACAGAGAATCCGTCACTTCGATCGACCGAATCAAACCGGCATATCTCCTCAACGACCAGTACCTGGATGGGCCAGGCATCGAAGTTCCATCAACACCAGAACAGCAGATGACGACGACTATTCCAACCACCCGACACGTGTCGTTTGCACCCACGACTACTCCGACTCAACGTACCCGTTCCGGCAGAATAGTCCGAGTTCCGGACAGACTAAATTACTCAACGATGTGACTCCGTCACTTAGGGGAGGGGTACTGTAGCGACAGCGTCCACCACTGGATGGCGCTATCCACGTAATAGGAAAAAGAACGCGCCTGCGCGATGTTGGAACTGAACTGGGGTTTTGCCGCTCAAACGAGACAGTCACGTGGTACACTCGTTCTTGTAGGTTCTGTTTATTTGCGTTTAATTGTTTAATAAATGTTTAATTATATCTCTGAATCGTAAAAGGAATTGTTTGTCGTCCACCTCCTTTATGCCTTCTACGACACGTATAAGAATAACGGAATCTAGAGAAAACCAACTTCGCATAATTCGCTACTTCAACGCCGTAATACTTGAAAACTGACGACATTGGGAATAAACAGAAAGTGATAATAGACACCTTCCCCCCCCCCAAAGTTTTATATCAGATTTAGGTCTCCGTAGTTAAGCAGATTCTTATTAAGAACCAGAAGGTGGTACACCCCAGGACTCATAGCTGACCATCCCAACTCTTGTCACTGATAATTATCAGTAAACCTTGCACTGGTGGATGCAGGTTTTGGAATAGGGAGCGTTAATATGTTGAAACAATTAGCAATGGCCGCATATTGTGCTCCTAATTTTAATTTGAAATGTAAACATATTCAAAAAATGAAGTCTCTCTTCATAATTCAAGCCCCGTGTGCCAATAAGGACACGCGTAGCTCTATCAACGCTAAACGTCACGCTCCATTCATTTGCCCATTCTGAAATCCTGTTTAAGTTGGTCTGGAGCAACTCCCTATCGCTTTGATTTCCGATTACCCCTATTAGCTTCACAGCATCTGCGAATTTGCTAGTAATCTTATCGATAAAAAGTGAAAAAAGTATGGAGGCAAGGACACTTCCTTGAGGAACTCCACTTGTGACGTCTGTCCAACCAAAGAATTCTCCGTTCACCATAACTCGTTGCGACCTATCTCTTAACCACGATTCTATCCCATTCAGCAAGTTACCCCCAATTCCAATCTCGTGTAAATGCTTCAAGAGTTTACCATGTTGGACCCGATCGAATTCCTTCTGGAAATCAAGGTAAACAACATCTACATTTTTGCCCATACCCAAAGCCTTAGTCACGTGATCATAGAAGCAAAGGATGTTAGTAACACATGACTTCCCCTTCCTGAACCCATGCTGATTATCCGACAATACATTATTCTCGTCTATCCACTTCACAAACTGCCTTTTGATGATAATTTCCAAAATTTTGGAGAGGGAGCTCGTCAAACTCACTGGACGATAATTTGACACCACTTCTCTACTACCCTTCTTAAATATCGGAACAACATCAGCAAGTTTCCAATCCCTTGGGACGATACCCTCAGCAACACTACTTCTGTATATCTGTACGACTGGCCCTAACAATTCATTAGCACATTCCCTGAGGACCGTGGGATGTATATCTTCTGGTCCTGGTGCTTTGCTCGCACACATATTTTTTAGAAGATTTAGGACCTCCACATCTTCTACTTGAATATCGTTGAGGAATTTATTCCCCCATCCAAAGCCTGTATATTGAATATCATATTATCTCTGTTAAAAACCGACACGAAAAAGTCACTTAAAGCACTACACATGTCAACATTGCTCTCTAACCTAGACCCTCCTGTCGAGAGGGGGCCAACTGTCCCCTTACACCCATTATTGACGTATCGAAAAAATGATTTCGGATCAGAGCCAATGTTATCTGCCAACCTAGATTCGACTTCCTTTTTACCATCCCTTATCGCTTTCTTCAACACTCTTCTTTTATCAGTAAACAATGATAGGTCACCTCGTCCACTTTTATACTCCCTGAATGCTCTTTTCTTTTCAAGATAGAGGTTACGCACGCTATCCGTGAACCATAGAGGGTGCGATGTACAAACACGCCTTTTTCGAACAAAGGGTATGACGTCGGGCAAAACAGAGGACAGTTTCGTACTAAATTGCTCCTATTGACTTACCACCCCTACTGATTCCAACCGGTTTTTGAAAACTTCCGTTAACCTTCTTCTCAAAACATCAAAGTTAGTTCTCCGAAAACAAGGAACCAGTCTTTTGTTATCAACCTTACCCGAAGAAAAGTTAGTGAAATCTGACGATACGATGATCACTGGAAGAAAACTCTTCCCCCACCGAAACATGTTGAACAAGATTCTCAGAAGTAGTGAGAACTAAATCCAAAATAGCAGTACCCCTAGTGGCTTCTGATACATGCTGATACAAAAAAATTTCGAGCACCAACTTAAGAAAGTCTCTTTCATACTGATCTCTAGATGAAAGGTTCTCCCAATCAATACCTGGGTAATTGAAATCCCCTAGTATGAGAACCCTCTTACGCTTACACATATAGGAAAATTCATCATGGATGAAATTTGTATTATTTCAAATTAGTTTATTTTTGTGTAAATGATTATGGTTTCGTAGAGAAAATGTCAGTTGTAGCTTCCAAAATACGCATTTTTGTAATGATAAAAATCGCAAAAAGTGGTAGCAAGCAGTTTTATTAATTTTTTTCTCTTCATGCGGATAAAAGTAGTTAAGAATAGCCACACAAATTAATCACAATTGAAAAGTTCAACCTTTCACATCGTTTTCAACAATAATACATGTATCAAGGATATAGGTTCATGTTGTAGCCCTACTATAAACTCAAAAAAAATGAACTAAAATGCGTGTGAAAAATATTTAAATATTTGTTTGAAACATTCATTCCAGAGAAATCATGTACGCAGTCACATGGCCGGATCAACCACTAAGCAAAATAAGCACGTGCTTAGGGCATCAGTACTATAGGGGCACCACAAAAATATATCATATGGTATTTTTTTTTAATGAACGTTTTTTTTTCAATATCGATCATCCGATAGAAGATCTTAAAATTTTAAGAACACTTTATTGTAATAGTTGAAGATCATTATCACAAGGATGGCACAAAAGATGAGAAACTAATAAAACTAGATCCCATTATTTTGCTGAGTTTTTTTATTAGCTTTTCACAATTTTCATAAAGTACGCCCAGGGCTGTCTCTTAACATTATCACACGCCCACATACAAAGCGATTTTTCTGAGAGAGACACTACAACCTAGCTAAAAATTCCTACCTACCTATTTGCATATTTACTCTTGAAAATCGGAACCAGATCTAATTGTCACTTGGTTGCCAGAAGTTGCTCAGGTGGGCCAACGCAGTAAACCAAGTTCTACAGAATAAGGACATGATTTTTGTGGGTCGTTAGTGGATCAACTGTGTAGTTTGATCTATAGAAGTAAAAGAAATGCTACCAGGTGTAAATTACGAACTTGAGAATGTATCTAAAAATAAAAAATACCCAATATATATAACGGTGATTCGTCAGAAATAAGATACCTACTGGCAGGGCCGCAACTGGATACTTGGTTAGCCGGGGCAACCACTCATTTAGGCAATGAGTAATGCTGAAGGATAGGTTGAATGGTTAAATCTGCGACCCCTTTTTTAATGCGCCCGGGGCACCAGACTCGCCTGCTCCCCCCCCCCCCAACTACTTGCGGCCCTGCCTATTGGTAATATTATGGCCATCCATTCTAAGATTCAATGGTTTCTCCTTGGAGTGTTGTTACAGACTTTATCTCATCAACCGTTCATCGTAGCGGTATGGTTCTAATTTTAAAAATTCTCAAAATGTGACCAGGAATCACCCTGTACGAGTTTTGAGGATGAAAATACAGTGTACATAAAATAAAAAATGAAATTTTTATACGATCCCCCCCCCCTCCTCCTCCGTCCTCTAACTTCCAATTAGACAGTTGTTGCTCTTTCTCTTCTGAGCCCAACAAACAAATTACATGTTTTTAACTGCTTTATACCCTGGGATATTTAAATTCAAAAGTTCGGGCTTAGGAGAATTTTACGGCTAAATGCACAAAAAAAAAAATTGCGGGGCCCCCCTCTAAAATTTTTTTATGTTCTTGCTCCCCGACTTACAAACTTTTCGAGTTACGGACATAAATCTTCAAGGGGGAATTTTGTTTTCACGAAAAGAACGAATTCTATCACACTCATTTTTTTTCATTATTTCAGGAACGCGTTGATAGTCTGGATCGTAATCAAACACGATCCGTTGAGAGGGAATGGCATTGAAATTAAATTTGCAAAATTCATAAATTATTAATAATAATTAGCACGTGGTCCACTTGCTGACACTTCCTCGTGGCTCGAACCATATTGAACAGACATAAAGTTTTGTCATACTTTTAAAGCGCTTCATCATCTCTTTATCAAATATACGTTGCAATTCAATAACTTTGATCATTTTTCGAATTTTTTATTGATGTTTTTGTTTAATTAATGTAAATTAATGGAAGTAAAGGAACCAAGTACTGGAATTCCATGACCCCCACAAGAGTGGGGCTGACAGGCAGGATCGTCGTAATAGCATCGTAGGCCCCCGAGCCAAAGGATTTTTTGGAGGCCCTACCTGAAAAATTCTCGAAAAATTCGTAAATTGAATCTGGTAACCCTATCTGAAGACCACATAATCCGTATTTTCACTTATTTGTTCAATCATCCATATTGTCCGAATGTTTTTGTGGAAAGAAATAATTATTTTTTCTTCGTAAAATCGATTGTTGCAAATGTACGAATTTTGTTACCAAAATTTTCGTGTCATAAAAAAATTTTATGCCAAAAAATAATAAAGAGGACTCCCTATCTCTCTTTCATCATCGCATGAGTTGCCTGAAATTTCGAGATTAAATGGCAGCACCAACAGTAGCCTATATAAATCAAGCCTCCGGAGAGAGTATGACGTCAACGGTCACACTCTCATATTGTTAGGAGTTTAAAACAATATTCAGCTGGACGAGATAATTCCAAAATTAATGAAAGTTATAATTTCAGCATTAAAAAAAGATAATTTTAGCATTAAAGAAAGATAATTTCAGCATTAAAGAAAGATAATTTCAGAATTAAAGATAGATAATTTCAGCATTAATGGAAGAAAATATTCTCGAATTAATGTAAGACATAATTACAGCATTGATAAAAGTGATAATTCCAAAATTAGTGAAAGAATTAATGAAAGAGAAAATAATGAAATTAATGAAAGATAATTTCGGAATGAAGGAAAGAGATAATTCCAAAATTAATGAAAGAGACAATTCCAGAATTAATGAGATATAATTTCCGAATCAATGACAGAAATAATTCCAGCATTAATGAAAGAAATAATTCCAGCATTAATGAAAGAAATAAATGCAGCATTAATGAAAGAAATAATTGCAGCATTAATGAAAGAAATAATTGCAGCATTAATGAAAGAAATAATTGCAGCATTAATGAAAGAAAAAAATCCAGAATTAATGAAAGAAATTATTTCAGAAGTAATGAAAGAAATAAAATAATTAATAAAGGAAATAATTCCAGAATTAATGAAAGAATATTCAAAAAATAATGAAGGGAAATTCCAGAATTAATGAAAGAATATTCAAAAAATAATGAAGGGAAATTCCAGAATTAATGAAAGAATATTCAAAAAATAATGAAGGGAAATTCCAGAATTAATGAAAGAATATTCAAAAAATAATGAAGGGAAATTCCAGAATTAATGAAAGAGACAATTCCAGAATTAATGAGATATAATTTCAGAATCAATGAGATATAATTTCAGAATCAATGAGATATAATTTCAGAATCAATGAGATATAATTTCAGAATCAATGAGATATAATTTCAGAATCAATGAGATATAATTTCAGAATCAATGAGATATAATTTCCGAATCAATGAGATATAATTTCCGAATCAATGAGATATAATTTCCGAATCAATGACAGAAATAATTCCAGCATTAATGAAAGAAATAATTCCAGCATTAATGAAAGAAATAAATGCAGCATTAATGAAAGAAATAATTGCAGCATTAATGAAAGAAATAATTGCAGCATTAATGAAGGAAAAAAATCCAGAATTAATGAAAGAAATTATTTCAGAAGTAATGAAAGAAATTATTTCAGAAGTAATGAAAGAAATAAAATAATTAATAAAGGAAATAATTCCAGAATTAATGAAAGAATATTCAAAAAATAATGAAAGAATATTAAAAAATAATGAAGGAAAATTCCAGAAATAATGGAGGAAAAGTCAAGAAATTATTCCGGTATTAAATAAAAATAATTTAATCTCTCTTTAGAGATGAGTTCTATCCTTTTTTTAAATCTTTAAAACCCAATATTTAGAGACCGAACTATACATTTCTATGGAAAAATTACCAGGCGGGAACTTTGTTTTCACAGAGTCACGTAATTTCCTTGCATATGATGTCGCTGCAGTCGCGGTGGCTGGATGCGCCCTCTAATAATAAGTCTGACCAGTAATGTCGTCTGCTTCTCTCCAGGTTACTCGTTTTGGGCGTCTCCTTGTGTCAAGAAAAAATTACTGAACTGGCAGTTCGAACTTCCAGTTCTGTTTGTGAGCTTAGCTTGTAGGGAACCGAACAAACCGCCTTCTTCCCTGTCGTCTGCTCATTAAGAGGCTCTTTGTTATGGACGTCTCCTTATGCTCAAATAAAATAGCCTAACTTTCAGTTCAAATTTCAAGTTCAGTTTATGAGCTTTGTTTATAAGGAACTGAGCGAAATAAAGAATATAGTTTTTTTACTTTAAACTTCATCATCACCACATGAATCGCTTTTAAATTTAACATTAGATGGCAGCACATTACTATGAAGTGGAGCGTGGAAAAATTTACTTTTTACGATCTTACCTGTCGTCTGCTTGTGTGGAGGACTTTTGTTTTGGATGTTTCCTTGGGTCTTGAAAAAATTACTGAACTGGAAGTTTGATCTTTTCAGGTCAGTTTATAAGCTTTGTTTATAAAGAGCAAAGCTGAGTGAAGAATTTACGGCCGTTTTCACCAACAGCAAAATTTCGTTAGCAGCTTAGAATATTTCATATCTTCAAAAAAAGATGGTTGATGACGTAAGCAACCTTCAAACCCTCCCCCCCCCCCCCGTCATCAAAAGTCAGCAAATCCGAAACCCCCTCTTAGCAGTTTGTTGACTTCAATTTCGAGACGGTGAAAATCTGATATTTCGTTGGATGGCAAGTTACCTTCAAGTGGCTTCTTAGTTCATAATGTGGCCACTCTGTCGCAGGCGAACGAAGCACCGTGCGAGTTGGCTTAAACACAACACAATATTTCACATAACAGTCTGTACTATATTTAATATACAAGGCGCATAGGTAACGGGGCATATGGCATTTTAATGGCGAACCATTGGTCCTAGGGGCATACTTCCAGTTGGAAAAAGTACCCGAATAATGTGTAGTACTCGGATATTTGATTCATGTTGCCAGGGGTTATATAGTTAGTAAAATAAAAATATTAACTTTTTATGTGGACACCCTGTGCCCCAAAACCCAATTGGAGAGTTGTTTCCCGGTCTCCAACAACAAATTCATCGTTTCTAAGTGCAATATTCACTGAGATATTCGAAGAAAGTTGGAAAAAAAAAGCATCATTAAATGAGAGGAAACCATTCTACCCGCATTTAATGCTGTTTTTTTTTCCCCCAAATTTCCTCAATTTTTCGAATTTGCATATCTCGGTGAATATTGCTCTTAGAAACGTGAAATTATTTTAGTTGTCATCGGAAAAGACAGAGCAACAACTTCTTAAGGGTTCTTTCGCACACGGGGATGGTATAAAAAGTTGTTTTTAATTTTATAACTAGACAACCCCTTACAACATGAATGACATATCTGAGTTGGACACGTGATTTGGATACTTTTTCTAGTTGGGTATGTTTCTAAGACTAACGGCTCGCCAGTAAAGTGCCATACGCCCTGCTACCCATTCAGTCTGCATATGAACGTAAAAAAATAGTTTGAGACGAAATACAGTCGACTCTCGTTTTAACGAATACCGTTATAACGGGAAAAAAATATTATACAAAGATACGTATTGAGTCGGTTATGGACATTTCAAAGTGAAGACTTACGTGAGAATTTATTACACGTTTCTGAGAAATCAGCAGATGCAGTGAGTCTCAAATAAACGGATTTAAATTCCTTTAAATGTCGTCATACGCCATTTTAGAATTTCTTTTTTCTCATGTCCACAACATTGTTCTTGCAGGATAGGAAAATTGCATTGAAATTATTTGGGATGTTGCAGGCCAGTAGTAGGCCAGCAGCAGGCTTACATAGTAGGGCAGTTAATAGGAAGCATTAAAGTATAGATTAAAAAAACTTTAAAGATGTGGTGTTAATCTTAGAGGAAGTCCCCATACATTATCTGCTTGGATTGCACATAGAAACCAATCAGCACAAACCAAATGACGTTAAGACCGTCTTACATATGTTTAAAATCACGTTTTTCCTGTTAAATTGAAAGGAATGACATATGAACACTTGCGATTGAGACACAACAGCAAATTTATGCAATTACAGTTTCTTAAGTTATACAGCAATGTAGTTTTAAAAAATTTAATTTCGCGGGTATTTTTCCTCATGTATGATTTGGTCTCTTGGATGGAGTTCGTTATAACTGAATTCGACTTTATTCCTTTTCAGTGGGGGCAATAGGTTGGCACACCCCTCCCCAAAAATTCATAAAAAAATACCCCAGAACAATCATTCTTTATTCGATTTTTATAAATATATTCCCCATCAGACCACTCGGGTTTAGAGGTGCCGCGAGTTCGATACCCGGTTTGTCCTTGTCA
This sequence comes from Pholcus phalangioides, assembly GCF_987345545.1. Classification (NCBI taxonomy): domain Eukaryota; kingdom Metazoa; phylum Arthropoda; class Arachnida; order Araneae; family Pholcidae; genus Pholcus; species Pholcus phalangioides. The sequence continues at coordinate 547,150 of NW_028301601.1, forward strand.
GGAAACTTTCCTGACATAGGGGTACAGCAAAAAATGGCAACTTGAACGCAGCGAAAAATTGCTACCTAAGGGAGTGTCCCATCGAGGGGGTTAGCGCACCAACCTCTCGATGAGTATAAGAAACAAGCCTGCCGTTCGGAATCGGCAATAAATTGTAGGTCCCGGTCTAATTAGCCCTCGTGTGCAGAAAATGACCGTGGTGCGACAAAAATGATCAATGATCAGACCACTCAGTGCCGGTTGAAGATAGCTTTGTGCTAAACTAGATAGCTATCCGTCTGTAATTGCATGAAAACGATGGATTTTTTTAAAAGCTTTCATTTTTCACCCATCTATTTCTTGGATTGCATTTACTACCAGCACCCAAAAGAATGTCAATGAATGGTCAACAAATCTTTGTCTGTTTTCTTCATGGCAGCCCTCTTTGAATGAAAAGTCTTCGAACACACACAACTTTCTGTCTTTACAGTTACTCCATTTTCCTTTAAACCTCTTCTATAGTTTTTTGTCAGGGCCTACTGTCACCCCCAAGTCGTAAACCCACCGAGATTACATGAAACACTTTTTTTATTTCCTTCCTAATGTTAATGTTACTCGAATAGCGGAAAAATTGCGAAAAATATATTCTTTGTATTTTTTGTTTGAAATAAAATTTTTTTTAGTCAGAGTGACTAAAAAAATTTAATTCCACAAACTTCTTCGTGGCCCGCGTATCAGTAGCCGTGGCTCCCCTTGTACCAGATTCTCATCCGTGGCCCCCTGGAATATCCTAGGGGCCCCCCCTGAGGCCATATGGCCCCCGGTTGAGAACCACTGGTCTAGACCATAGTTTCCCCAACTTTTTTGTGCCACATCGCCCCCTTCTTCAGAAATTTTTTTCTCCCATCGCAATCTAACCCATAGGATCTTATGTCATACCCGTAGCTTCTACCGCCCCCCCCCCCGGAACATTTCATCGCCCCCAGAGGGCGTTGACGCCCAAGCTGGGAATCACTGGTCTAGAGCATAGTTTCCAAACCTTTTCCTCGTCCCATCACCCCCTTCTTCAGAAATTTTTTTCCTCCCATCGCCCCCAACACAATCTAGCCCATAAGATCCTATGTTATACCCGTAGATTCAACCGCCCCCAGGGGGCGTTACGCCCACGTTGATTCATGTAAGTGTTGCACTTGTTATGTGTTCAAGTGTTGCGATCTATCTTCCAAATCAAAAATTAGAATGGAAATGAAAATTTTTTCTGCAAATTTCAAATTGACTGTTTTGGATGGAATAATTTGCAGAAACCATTGTAATTTTTAATTCATTTCATCTAGCTGGAACACCACTCAGATAGTATGCAATAAATATGTGTAAGTTTATGAAGTAAGTAAGCCCAAGGATAAGAGCTTTAATAACCAAACTACCTGTGTTATTTCTCACAGGCACGGACCTGTGGGGGGGTTGGTCACCCTGATCATGCCCCCCCCCCCCCAAGCGAAATGTGAATATGATAATATTGCATTCAATAAATCCATTGAAATTACTGGAATTACAATATTTGTGATTAAATAACAAATTCAAGAACACTTGGACTAAAAAATGGAAAAAACCAGGGCATTTTCCTAAAAAAAGTAAAGAAAGAAAACCATGACTGCTCCAAAAATGCGGGACAATGCAGGACTTTACGTCCTGCATTGTCCCGCATTTACATATGTCATTTATGGTCACAACAATGTAAGAGGAAACACCCCTTCCAACAGTGAGCTCTAGATCTGCCCCTGATCTCTCACCATATTACTCTCATGGCATATATACAAAAATCTGCGCGTGTTTCCCCCAGATAATTTTTTACTCATGCGGCTTATATGCCAGAGGGGCACCAGAATGATGTCTTGCACAGGTGAGAATTTTGTTTCAAGCCTTCCCTGCTCCTTCACATGATTGCATATAGGGGCCATTACATATTTTTTAATAAAGAATTGTGACCCGGGTGTCCATAGAAAATAACGACCTAGGCAAACCACATTCCCAGATGTGGAATCCCCCTAGCTGTCTGTATAACTGCTCTATCCCAAATCACTGTAGCTTGCGTGGGATGACCGTTAAAAAAAGGGTAGTTCCAGGGAAATTTATTTCATAGATTTGTTAGATCATCTCATATTTTATGATACAGACCAATGTTTCTCATAGTATTCAGATCTTGGAAGGGGCCATCACCGTCCTCAGGAAAATACAATTAGCCTAGGTATGCAGAATATAATAATGTTGTGCCAAAAATGGTCACTAGCTAGCTGTGAGGGATGCTAGCTGGTTACCATATCATTTTCATTATCAGACTGTCTACCACATACCCAAAGAAAAGTTTTCTGAATTTTTGTTGACCTCTACTTGTCTGCCTAAATACGTTTTGCTGGAATCTTACATCAAATACCTTCCAAACCAAACATGACCATGGTAATTTTAACATTAACCATTTTCCATTGAACACTAGACATACTGGTGAATGGTGTAAAATAACATATCAAGAGAAGGAATAGTAGAAAATGAATAATAAAAAACTTGGAAGCAAAACGAGAGACTGAAAATCTGTTAAAGATGCTGGCTAATTCCATTTACAGCCCCCAAGAAATAAAATTGCGAGGAAGACAAATGGCATCATCGAAAAACCAGCTTTTATTGTAATGCAACTTTCCTAAAATGCAAATTTCCTAAGGGAAAATTTTGTTTGTGGTGCAAGATGGCACAGAATTGAAGAATTTCAGTATTTTTGTAGCAGTATGTAGCAAATGAGGAGAAAATTGTCAAAATTGTAGCAGAATGTAGCAGACGTCGGAAATTGTAGCAATAGTAGCAGATTTTCCACTCCTGAAATAAACATTCATTTTCAGACCATAATGTATGTAATTTTATGATGCCACAATTGTGAGCTACCATACTGAGATGGTGATGTCAGTAGACAGAAAACACAAGTGCACACCTATTCCCAAGAATGTTTCGTTCAAAAATCACTAGGTTAGTTTAGGAATATAAACTGTGACTCATTGAATTCATTCTTAAGATAAAAATAATCTAAAAATGTGGATCAAAGCAAATGTGAAACACACAACAAACAAATATCAATCAGTTTAGAAGAAACAAAGAAAACTTAATTCATAATAACCCAAAAGAAATGATTTTTCAATATTTCATAACCAATTCAATACATTTATTTCTTGTTTTAACTCGATTACTACCATCATAAAACTGTAAAAAAACTCCTTGGAAAAATATAATAAATTACACGAGTATGTACATAGATTCCGTAGGATGTGAACATTATTTTTTATTTTGGTTTTCCCCTAAAATTGTGCCACCAGGTGACGAGAGTTTCTCTTCTAGACCAGATTCCTTGTTGTCCATAATACAAATAATATCTATGGAAAAAAATAAGAATTTGTATTAAAACACGCAAATACATACAATTAAATGCATCATTACTATTGAGATTTATGATTCATAAATCTGAAGAAAAAATATGGCATTCAAAAAAATTACACGTTCAAAATTTCTATTTTTGTCTCATTGTTAATAAGAAATTCCACATGAAATGTGAGATTTCAGGATGAGAAGTTAATTTGCATATTTATAAACACCACCAGATGGTACAAGTAATTTGAAAACTGAAGACTGTTATAGTCATCATCCTCTTTTCAGTCAAGTTGTGCATTCTACTAGTTGTGACTTTTGGATTTGTAATTGTATTTAAATATCATTGCACACAAAACAAGGAATCTTTTGAATAAGCTCTTTAAACACTAGAATGACAGAAGCAGTCATTTTGACTGCATTGTTACTTTGACATGTGATTACATCCAAACGGTTTATCACAGGTTTTTGAAATTTCATGACTCTGCTCATCTTTTCAAGGTTCTTAAATTCCTAAAATATAAAAGTTCTAGGATTTTTAGTTCAGTGGTAAAATGAAGCTCTACCTAAAGTGACTGTAGCAGTCATTTTGACCACTATACAGTAGAGATATTTAACAAATATGGTTGAAAACATGCTAAAATGAAAAGTCTTGTTACATGAACATTAATATTGAGAGAACACGTGTTCTGTCATAGTATTTGCCTTTCCCCAGCCTATTTTGAACCCTTCAAAGTACACTTTTGGAAAAGCTCATCGTCATGCATTATTTAATTCATTTAGCATTTCCATGGAACTTTGCACTTTTACTGCATTGCATTCACTGGTACAATGTTGCACAACGAATGGAATCTTCATGTTTCAAGATTTTACCCATGCACAGGGCTTCAGCAAAGGGGCAGCAACAATTATTTTTTGTTTCTTCACACTATAAATTTATTATAGCGATGCCCCAGATTCCCCACCAAAAATATCAGCTTAGGGTCTTACTGGATAACATGAGGAACCATTATTTTACGACATATCATGCTTTTGACTGAGAAAAAAAAAATAATTCTACAGTTAGTAAGCAGAAAAAAATCAAGGTCTTGGGTACCAAATTTGAAATTGCAGAAAAAGGCAATTTCTGACAGAAATTATGAAATTTCATTACTCTACTTAGGAGTGACAATGTTTTAGGCAAAATTAATTCATTCCGTACACAATGCGATCACCATCAAAAAGCTGTTTTACGTACTCATCTATGAGTCGCCGTTCTTAAAAACAATAGCTTTTAATTAACAATGAAAAGTGAACATGGTAGTTAATAGAAACAGTATGTACGTAGTTAGCAACACGCCGCCACTGTGGTGGTCAAGTGGTCATAGTGGCGGACTCGCGTCATGAGGTCCCAGGTTCAAACACCACCATCGCCACAGTAGCGGTCGGCTGAAGTTAGTTTTCTGTGGTTTCCACCTTCAGGGCGCGAATGTGAGCCGATCTCCCTTTTAAAAAGTCTCGCCACAGAGAGCAACAGACCTACAAACAGTAAAAATGTAATTCAATCATAACATGTCACTCACTTCACTTCTGAAATATAGATGGCAGCACTGAAAAATCAAGCACAACACTTTGATTCTCACTCATACAGTTACACTTCCGGCACAACTCACTAGGGAGTAAATCACCTATAGATGGTGATAGACCTGAATTGTGCTCAGTTTGAAAGAAAAGAAAGAAAGTTAGCAACAGGCCTACAACGGTATAATTATTAATTCATTACACTTCACTCACTATGAGTTGCAAAACACTCATAGTTAAAAAATTGATTGCAGATGGCAGCACTACACATAACAAACACTGCACAGAAACAAACTTCACAGAAGGTTCACTATAAGTATACACACATTCCAACATGTACCAATCCGTTAGAAGTTCTGCAGAGGAATATGGACGAGGTGCATGTCTGGTTCAGTAGTCAGCATGCAGTTGCTCATGCAGCACTTGTCACCATATTAATTTTTAATTGTTAATTAAAAGTTATTGTTTTTGAGAACAGCAACTCATCATTGAGTAATGATGAGTTGCAGAATCTCGACTACATAATGAGTACCTTTACTAAGAGAAATACTGCAAATACTACTGGATGCAGTGCATCAAAAGTTATGAATTTAGTGACCTGGATTAGCCAACAAAAAAAACTCATGACATGAGATCACAAATGCCAAGACCAAATGGTCTGAAAATCATGCAACTTGCACAAACACTTTCTATATTTTCCAACTATCCCCCATTTCAGCATGTGTATCATTTTAAGAATTGGAATCATTTCAGAAATTGGTGGGTAAGTTTACTCTTGGCGTATGTAAATTCCTCAAAACAGAATATGCTGAAACTGGTATACACTGAAGAACAATCAGTGCTGTTGCAGAATATTTGTCAGATGAGGGCTCATTTCATTATAATGCAAAACATTCTACTTAGGGGAGGTAGTTCTCAAGTTAATAAAAATTGTGAGACTTACATTCCATATAAGGCACCACCTAAATGAGCAGCATGATCAAAAATTTGCCATTTTGCGACTAAACCAACAAAGTCTAAAGCCATTATACCTTTGATGGCCTGAAATGTAAAATAAATTTTATCATAACAAGAGCCAGCTTATGCATATATCCCCCATATGCATATTGGGAAGAGGGGAATACATAAAACTGAACAACAATAAAATAGCGTCCAACATGATAATATACAATTCCAAATGATTTCAACCTGCTGAACACAAATATCACCACGTTAAAGTTTTATTGGCTTTTGTTTTAAGATATTACTATGTTAAAAAGTGCTTTATGAATGTTATTTTATGACAAAAAAGTGGTAACGACCATGGAACAACGCTATCAAGGAAAATGGTGAACCTTGATACTGAGTGACTTTTGTTGGACAATTGTAAGAGATAACATTACCAAATTACATAAGAAATGACGATTTTTGTTTCGGACGTAGAAACGTTGTCAACATTTGTTGTTTGGTGCAATTAAATTTTGTCTATTCTGAGCACTAACTGTTCATTAGAAGATTAGGAAACTTTGGGAACGTCTTACTGAACAAATGAGGAGAAGTTTCAAAGCTCTTTGAAGACCGAAAATCTCCTCACAACTTTTGGTGAGCAATCTATGTATTTGTAAAAGAGTTTTGCCAGCAAAGCACAAAAGTCAACATCATGATTTGAAGAAATAAGAACAGAAATAGACTACTACTTTCATCTCAAAAATACCTGTTTTCTTCCGTATTTTCATTGAAGCCGACTTGAATTTTTATTCTTTACTGAGATCAAGGATAAAAATATTTTTTAATTTGTTCCCAAAACTACTGGTACTCCCCCCCCCCCCCAAAATTTAAAGATAAGTTTTTTAAAACATCAAGAAGCACTATACAAAAGACAAAAATTGACCGAAGGCCAGAACGAACAGCTTCAAAACTGAATAAAGGAGAATTCAGAGGAAGATTAGATATATTTTTATTTTACACTAAAAATATGAACAACCAATACTAGCTTTAGTCTACAAAACTCTGTTGACACAACCCTGTTGAGGTCGTGCGTGTCCCCCATCAATTTGTGATTCGGTTAAGCTGTTCTATGGCTGATAGAAGATGCAGAAGGAAAAAATAAGCTCCTAGAATGTCCAGGCTGTTCAGCTTGATGCTAAGAGTCTTACACTGAAAGAACTCTGAAAACATAAGTGTTTCCCCCCACCCCCAAATACATTTTCTATTAGCTGAATCTTTCACTTTACATGAAGTAGTTCAAAAAATTTTAGAAAGGGAAGTGGAGGTACATCTGGAAAAATATTCTGAGGTAGACATCAGGTTCAAGTGACAGTAATTCTGGGGATGACTCTGCCACAAAAATTCAGCTCACATCGTGTTAGGTTAGTATGTATATCCACATCAATTAAAATTTTTGTTAGTCCAAGGCAGAAAAATGATGGAAAAAATCTTTATTAGCAGAAAAATTTGTAAACCAAGGCGTTCATTAGCTGAAGTATCACTGTATACTACATTCTTCATTAACACATTTCCCAAGTTTCATATTTTTCTAATGAACAGTTACAGGCTCAGAACAGTAAAACTCCAATTTATGTAAACCCTGCACATAATTAATTATTTAATACATTAGCAATGAATACAATACCCAAAAATTTAAAAAATAATGCGCCACAATTTAAAAAAAGAATAAAGGCTTCAACCTCTGGTATGAAGGTAATGCATTTCCAGGCTAAAGAATTTTGGTCCAGAGGAAACACAACTTCTGTATATTTTGCCCAAATTTGTGGGAGGCATTTTCACTGGAGACAGGAACAATACTGATGCGATTTTTCTTTGTGCTGCAAAAATGATCGAGCCATTGCAGTGCACCATACATGAGAAATTTTTTTTCCACTGGACTATGACTTTTTAGCACATGGATTATTCTCAATTTTTGGCTGCATCATCATACAGTAAAAGTTCATTGTAACGAGTATGGCTTATAACAACAATATCCATATAATGAGGGAGTTGCAGGTAATTGCCAAAGAGCTAATGTTGCAAAAACATCCCCTTATAATAAGAAGTCTGTTATGACGGCAATTTTTCCCATGATTGTGAGCTGTCATTATAAGACTTCTACTGTACTTCATACTAAAACTTTAAATCAATTAGATAAATGAAACAAAGACATAGGCTAATTTAATGTTTTATATAAGATATTGAAACACTTACATTTCCTGCTGAAAACGTAAAAAATGGAAGAAATATGATAGAGATGCGAGAATTTGGGTATTGCAAGCAACACGATGACAGAATCGCCAGCAACGCACCAGACTGCAATAAAAAACATGAATTAAAACACATGAAAACTTGTCGCTTTAACCCTTTAAGAAACACAGCAGAAATCACTAAAGTCCCATCGAAATGTCACATCTTTTTTTTACTGAAGTAAGCTTTCTTCAGAATTTTCATCAGGTACAAACTACAGGGTATAAGGAAAACTGTTTCTATATGAAATGTCTGAGAAATCATGTCATGAGATGTTGACTATGTTGAGAAATCAATATCACAAAATATCTGGGTTTGTCAATGCTAAAATAAAAAGATTTTAAGGAGATAAGATATCTTGCCAATGCTGCTTGAAGGGTTAGTAAGGTATGTGCTTTTTGCGTCAAAATTTTCAATGATTAAGATAATGTTTTCAATGAAACAAACAACTCTGATATAGTGGAACTTGGTTAATTCAAATTTTATATAATTTGAATCTTTGCGAACTTCCCTCAAGAGCTTTCTATTATTTATTTTATTTATTTATTATATACAAACCTGTGCAAGGCCAGTAGGCTCTAACTCCACAGGTGCACTATTCAAACAATCAATAAAATTGGAAAGAGACGGCAGGGAACATCAGTACACATTCATACACACGAATATATACAAAGAGAAAAATGCATAAAAGATGACGCCAATAATAAAAAAAAAAAATCCCCGAACACAAAACAACAATAAAATAAACATGTTTACACAATAAAATTCAATATATAAATCAGAATAAAATACACGTATATATATATATATTTAAAAAAACACAAAAAAAATAAACAAACAAATAAAAAATCATCACATGTAATTCCAAATTGAAATAATCAATAGAACTGATGGGAAAAAAAAAGTTATATAAATAAAACAAGCATATATGCACCAATAAAACCCGACATGAACTAAAATGCATAGCACATTAAAAATGTTGAAAGATCAGAAGCGTTGAGAGAGTGACAGAATCTGTGATATGTAGATGAACATACGAGATCTGGTGGTAATTTGTTCCATACTCTTCCAACTCGGCATCGGAAGTTATAAAATTTAGCACTGTTCCTGGCAGTTGGAATTTTTATTTAATCTAATTCTTTATCTAATTTAATTTTCAAATTTCTTTTTTAATTTGAATTTTTTTCGAATATTTTTTATAATTCGAAGTTAGAGGGTGGAGGGGGGGGGGAGGAATCATGATTTTAGTAAGAGGAAATGTAGACAGTTGGGGAGAATCCCCACAAGTAGTCAGACATTGTTTCTCTCTATTAGTTTGTTAAATCTCCATAATCCACGGCTAATCGCTGCTGACCAATTTGTTATGCAATCTTTAAAAATAAAAGTTGAAAAATTCTAACGTTTCTTAACTTAGGCCCACAAGGTGTCTTTTTTTTGGCCTTAACTTCTGGCTTAAACACCCATGCTAACATTCTGTCAGCTGAGCAGCACATAAGGAAGTGTCTGGTTGATCCTAAAGATAAATCCAGGTTTTAAGGGAACTTTTAGCACAAAATTAGCACTTCTTCCTTTGCAAACGATACCCTTTGTACGTCCGGATTTAATTTGCTTTTCACATTGGGTTTATTGTTTGGCAACTCAGTTCAAAAAAACTGCTGGTTTTCGGAAACTGGCGAAATCCTACAATCTAAATTTTTTTAAATATGTATATATATATTCTTGAAAATAGGTGGTGATTTATAGAAGGTTTTGTGATTTCCACTGTAGTAGTTATAATGCTGATCAGGAAAATTTTAAAAGCCACTTATTTTAACATTGTTCAGCTGGAATGCATTGAAATTATGTACCACTTGATATGAACTGTGTTATTCAACCTCTGGGAACAGATTTCTTCAAAACATTTTCTTTTAACAAATTCTAATGAAAATTGATTTCCCTAATACTATAAAAATTATTAGCAAAATCTGGGAAACAGTTTAGCAACTGATGATCAGTAACTGTTTCGATAAATCAGGATTTGAGCATGGTAAAGAAAATCTACAGTGACGCCAATTCCAAAATGGTGGAATAATGTATCGGCTAAGATCAATTATAATATTATGTGAATATTGATGATTAAATTGCATAAAATTTAAATTTGTAGTCATTTTATGGATATAATAGTATAGAATAATTAATCCCTGAGTGGCGTGGTCATAAGATGTTCATCTACTATTGTGAAGGCTGCCATCTGATTCAATCGCGGGGAAGAATATAGATAAGATATTTTCCCTAACAAGCTTCAGGCAACAATTGATGGATGGAGCCTTCATTTCCAACCCAATTTGTTAATGATACTAAATTGTGTATAGCACATATAATATGGCCGGAGTTGGTGTGTTGTGAAGTAGTAAGCATTAATTGGATAATACAAATTTTGGAGGATTTGAACGTTTTTGCTGTTCTCTTGAGCTTCAATTTAACCAAGTTCGACTGTATTATCAAATTTTGATTGCATAAATTTTCTGATTTGCTATGAACTGATCATTTTCCTACCAATCAAATTCAATTTTTTTAATCATACTCAAAATTAATTCTATATCAATCACAAAAAAATATCTTTGATGCATAAAAAAATGTAATTTAACATGATACTCACAGCTCCCAGGGATGGTCCGAAACTTTTTGTCATGATTTTATATGCGTAACTGGCAAATGATGATACAACACCTGAAAAGAAAAACGTGCATTCTCAATACGCCAATCAGTTCTCTAATGTTTAACTCAAGATGATACCAACAAAAATAAAAATCTTGTATCGTTACCCGTAACAATTATTTTTTGATGGTCATTAGATTAACAGTCCCTTAAAATGAGTTCTCCCTCCACCACCCAAAGCACTACCTAGAGTGGGACCCTGCAGCACAGCATGGTGCTAGGAGTCACATGTGAAAGTTTTCTTCGAAAAATTGTCACATTTCTCAAATATAATTGAATGTTTTTCAGATGGCAGGGGATTTCTTGAGACTACAGTAAAACCCTGTACACACTGAACATCTGCAAGAGTTAAATCAAATCAATGAAAAAAATTGAGTGGCAGGCAAAAAGACTTACACATTAGAGAGATGTATGCTAAGATTTATGGAAAGGAAATTAGAAAATTTAAGGAAAAGAGTTGGCAACCACTGACCTAAAGAATGTGATAGCCAAAATCCTTTAGATACTAATAGAAGCACTTAATGGTTTGTGTTCCATGCTTTGTACCAATAAGACGAAGGAAAAGGACCCCCTTTACTGAATAATATTCAGCACATAATAAAACTTTTAATTGTTTTCTCATCACACAGACCCACTGAAACCTCTTCAAGAACCACTGCTTCAGATGGTGTCTAGACAACTCACGTTTGGGATAGTGTAAATACAGTGGAACCTTTTGATAACAGAAACCATGGGACCAAAATTTTCATTCACTGACAGGGAGTAGCCATCAATATATACCAAAATACATTGAAGCTTTTTTCCACAGATTTCAAAAGTATTGCTAGTGGAAAGCCTTAGCATGTCCATATTACCTCCCACTAGGTGGAGGTTCCATTGTAATATAGTGTGAATGAACATTCACATAAATCTTCTAATTGAATGAGCAACTCTCTCACTGTGATATTTTTAGTGTTGAACTCTGTGATATACACAATTTTCTCAAATAAAATTGAGTCATGAATAACAAAGTTGTTCTTATTAATTGAATTTTTGTTAATTTAATTTTTGTATGAATAGAATCAAAAACTTAACACATTAAAATTGGTTATCAATGAGCTTAGAGATTGTATATTAAATCAATGTTGTCTGCAAATACTTTAATCTCAGTAATAAACCGGGACAATACAGGTGGTTGCACAGTGGCCATCAAGATGATCAGATCTAACACACCACCCCACATTACTCTTCTGGATAACCTCAATAAAAAAAATTATCTGGAGAACACAAATGGACAACTCAAGACATGACTTACTGTTATTGCAGAACATATAACAGAATTCAAAATGTGTACACTGATACCCCCACTTACATCAGCAATTCATTTCATTCCAAGACTAACAATGTAAGTTGAAAAGGACATAATAAGTCAAAGCAAAATTTTCCAATAGTGATGGCCTTTCTTCCTCAGGAGAAGAAAGATAAATTTGCAGATTTTATTTATTCTTTCTTATCTACTCGTTTTTTTTTTTGTTGTTGTTTTTTTTTTGGCGACGCGCTCGAGGAAACATTTCTCTCTAAGCATATGACGTCAAAGCCCTTCAAGCTTTGCTCAAAATGTGTCTAATTGAAAAAATAATCATTTTTAAGACGATACAATGTAAATAGTAAGGGGATTAACTGAAATCAAGGCAACTTAAGTCTCAGTATCATCGATGTATTCAAATGTGTACATTGAATATGTGCATTGCATTGTACATTGCAACACATGCAGGCTTAAATGTACTAAACATTTTTCTCAATTGGTCGTTTCTGCTGCAAGATAATCCTTTTGATGCACATGTGGATTTCATGGATATACTCTAGTTGTTCCCCCTGTGTATGATTTAATGAGCAAAATTCTTTTCTGATGACCAACTAGGTGTATCTGAAGTTTTACAATATACCCACTACACTTCTAACAAGCTAATATATTTACCTGCACTACAGTATAATGCAACAAATTGTTCTTTGCCAAAATATGCGACTGATGACGTTGAGAAACTGTAAAGGACATACATATTGGCAGCCAGGTGGAAAAATGAGTAATGGCTGAACGTTGAGAGAAACATCGGCCAACAAGATTTTTCTACAGGATTGTGAAAAACAAAGTAAAATTTCCATCAGTTTCTGTTGATCTTACAACACATTTAATATTTTAATATTCTTTAAGATTCTATTGAGTATAGTATAGAAAACTAATAATTTTATCTTTTACTTATGCAAAGACAAGGCAGTTTTTAAGTGCTGCGGGTGAATTTTAATGGTATTAGAAAACTGCTGAATATGAAAATATGTTACTCTTCATATAGTAGATATACTCACTTAATGCAGGAGTAGAAAGAAAGTATTTCATCATATAAGGAGCCAACTGCGGAACCCTCCACAAACAAAAAACTATACTATTTAAGGCTATGATCCCACATGCAACTTTCTGCCCTTCGGTTTGACTGTTCCATATCGAGCTGAACTGCAATATATAGGGGAAAATAAATTCACCAACTGGTGTGGATAGACTGGATAGAGCATAATACAGCAGTAAATCATTATTAACAATCAAATATTAACTCTTTGTGCTTTGGGACTCAAGTGAGGAATCATAGATTTTTTAAAAGTCGTTTTTTTAAGTCATTTACTTTGTCATCTTGATGTTCACACCCTCATTGCTAATTGATCAATGCAACATTCTTCGCATGCAAGATCAAGTATGATAAACAGTTAAACTACTATAGAATCATACCTTGACTAACAAAGATAATTCACTACAAAATCACACCTGTTACCCGAAATCCTCAGCCAAAACAATTTCCCATAGGTTTCTATGGAAAATTGTTTAATTCATTCCAGAAACAGCTCAAAATTTGGAGATAAGTTTCGTAAAACACTACGACACACTGTAAAAAAAGACAAATACTGATTGAAGACTGACATAACTTCAAAACTGGATGAAGGAGAATTTAAAGCAAGATGAAAAACTGATCATCTTTTATTTCACAGTATGTACACTATGCAGTCAGGTTTGTGAGCAATAGTGGAAAAAAAAGTGCGTGAGATGGTGTGCTAGGTGATACAGTCAGCTCATTTCTCTCAGATGCACATGCACGCAGATGGAAGAGACAAGTTCCTAGAATGTCCAGACTGTTCAGTTTTGTATTAAGAGTCTTACCATATGCAATGAAACCATTCAATTCTAAGACTTTTTTTTTCAAATGCATTTTCTCTTAGCTTAATCATTCATTTAATATGAAATGGCCCAAAATCTTTCTTAAAGATAAAAAGAGAAGTATTTCGAAAGTGATTCCATGAAGGATATAAATTAATCTGGCTCGAGTAACAGTTTCTCATTAGATTCATTTTGATTATAACAAAAATTTAACTCATGATGCCACTGTTTTACATTAGCACCTGCATTCATTTAACTAAGGTGTTCATTAGCAGAATCTGAGTGTCAGTCGAGGCAAAAAAATCTTCATAGCTGAATTTTCAGTCAGTCTGAAAGTCAAAATTCATAAGCTGTGGCATTCATTAGCCAAAGTATCACTGTGTAATGATACTCAAGGGACTGTGGAAAACTCATACTGTGAAAAGTGTATCATGCTCAGAGAGTAGCATCATTATATAGGATTTTCACAGTATTATGTGATATTAAGGTACAGTAAACACAGGATTAAAGTTTTGGTAACAAGAAAAAAATTGTGAGGGCCATCTGGCCAAAATAATCACTATTTTGCAACACAGGGTGAATGAACACTTGCCATTTATTGAATTTGATTTTCCCCATTTATTCTCAGAATAAGACATTTTATTTTGATTTTGGTAATTTTAAATTGGTTTGGCGGCAGAATTTTGGTTTTGAAAAGCAAGTTGTTAAAAAACAGTGTGTGCATAGCTGAAAGCTTTTTAAATAACAAAAATTTGATGCAGATAAGTGAACAAAATAACACATTTTCTTCCCTGTTATTTCAAATTTTTATATGTTTCATAAAACCAAACTCACATATCCTTGAGCATGGGTTTGCCTCTTCCTTGTCGATCCATATGGGAATTCAAACCACGAGCCAACTGATCGCCCAAACTGACGAGCTTTCTTCCTCATAACTTCATACTGCCATATAGCTGCACAAGCAAAAACACCACCACTGAACTGAGAAACAAATACATAATTTCGAAAAAAAATATGAATTAAGCATCAAACAGGTGTATCAGAAAAGTTTATATAAAGTATACAAGCTCATATCTTTATACGAAAAAATAAAGGTTCTCATGCATTGAACCACTTCTGTTGGTAATATAATATCATAGTTACCTATTCACTAATATTGAATCAAGTCAAAATTTTTGCAGTATTAGCATACATATATTACATATAGGCTTATTGTAGTAGCTCATGGCTTGACAAATAGAAAAACAAAATTAAGTGTGCTCAACCAAAAATTCCGTAGGAGCGAACCATTTTATTTCAAGAAAAATGGTCAAAATATGTATTTTTTAGGTTTTTTCTGATGTTGATGGAAAAGTGCACATAAATTCCTAAAATTTCGTCTTCTCAGATAATTTAATAATAGCACATATAAAACTTTAGGCGTTAGTGCAAATTTTTTGTTTATTATAGCAACCTGAGATGTCAAACCCTTTGTAATAAATGTCATACTTATAGCTGATTCATTGCTTATGTTGTGAGTTTTGTGTGACATTTGAGCAACGCAAAGCTGAATTAACAACATTTCCAAATCCAAGAACTTTTGCTTCAAGAATTTGAATTTGGTCACAGCAAATTAGAAGCTGTCTAAAATAATTGTCTAGCAAAAAGTGGAGGTGCAGTCAAGGCCATCTTAAGAACATCACAGGGTCCCTGAGCCAAGTGATTTTTTTTAGGCCATACTTGATAAATTTTAGGAATTTTCAACCAGATCTCATTTTTGTGGGCTTGTCTTTAGGCCTGGATGGGCCCATGCATTAAGACTGCATTGAGTGCAGCTGATCATAGTAAATAGATGGTTTAAGAAATTTCACTGGCATTGTAAAAACCTTGAATCATCAGCCGCAATCATAAGTGCCAAAAACTGTGGATTCTAAGCCCTTGAGTGCAGTCAAACCTGAAAATCAGCAGTCAGAGATTGGCAAACAAGTTACCAGAGCTAATGCATTCTATAGTGCAGTGAAAATAACACAGCATCCATTAACAGAAAAAAAACCCTTCTGCAGTAACAGATCATCTCATACTTATCAAGTGACTCAAATAAACTTTTTTTTTTTTTTTTTAACCGAGCACAACTCAGGTCTATCGCCACGGGCAATTCACTACCTAGTGAGTTGTGCCGGAAGCAGAACTGTGTGTGTACCTAACGGTCTGAACGCATATGTACTGTTGTGTTTGACTTTTCAGTGCTGCCATCTATACTGCAGAAGTGAAGTGAGTAATGTGTTATGATTGAATTACATTTGTACTGTTTGTAGGTCTGGTGCTCTCTGTGGCGAGGCTTTTTGAAGGGGAGATCGGCTCGCATTCGCGTCTTGATGTTGGGAACCACAGAAAACCAACTTCAGCCGACCACCACTGTGGTGACGGTGGGGTGACTCAAATAAACTGCAAGAACTTGCAAAAGACAAACTAATGCTATATCCCCCTTACAGTCTGGACTCCCCCTTCCCCCCCCCCCTCCTGGTTATTCAGATCCATGGCTCGTGACTGCAATACGTCAATAACCAAGAAGACGTGAGCAAGTTTCAGTGTGTGCAGAAATATTTCACATCAAAGGACAAGAACAGGTTTCACCACGCAAAAGCTTCCACAGGCACCCACATCTATAAGGGCAATGAGCCAAGCCAATATCACTAGTATCACAGTATGGCCAGAGGCATACACAGTAGGGGGATAAAAAAAAAATTAATTTTTTATTTTCAAATTGCTATAGTGCAGAAAAGTTTCCTCCTTTAATAAGAAGAAAAAAACGATGTAAAAAATTTTAAAATTAGTTGATATCTTCTGTTTGCACATCATACATAAAGTTTATAGAAATTGACAAAATTTTGAACATTTTTCTTAAATTTTTTAGCATTACTTAATGTCGAGGATCGACCACTTTCATGGTTCATAACTAGCAGTGAAAACAACTACAAAATCCGATCAAAAAACGAATGGGAGCAATGTATATTTATTCAGTCTAAAAACAGGTATATATACACAAGGCTTGTGGGAAGAAAATAACGCCACTCTTGTGACGTAAAACTCAATTTGCATGAATCAACGAAAAAATACCAACATCTGCCCTCCGTTTTTCGTCTATTCTTTCACATAAGACAAAAATATTGCGACAAAAGTCCTTAATTTTTTCAATAGAAATACATTTACTAAGTACATCGGCTAAATTTTGCTTACCGGCGATGTGAATTAAATTGAATTCACCTCGATTCAATTCGTCTTATTCACATGTTTTGTTCGTCTATTTTCAATAAAATTTTTTGCAAAATAAATAGCGCTCTTACTGTCACAATATACGACATGTTTTTCAAAGTTAATTTTTAGGTTTACACATTCATACAGTATTCGTGACAACCAGATAAGCTCCTTAACAACCTTGGAAAGAGCTATAAATTCAGCTTCCATGCTCGAAAGCGCTACAGCATTTTGTTTTGATGATAACCAAGAAAAAGAAATACCACCAATCAAAACCACGAATCCACTGACAGATTTTCTGCCATCACGGTCAGATGACCAGCTAGCATCTACATAAGCTGTAATATCAAAATTTTTAGCAAGAGACAAATTTATAGCATAGTCTTTCGTATTAACAATATATTGAAAAACTTCATATAACAATTATAAATGTTTTTCAGATGGAGAATTACAATACTTAGATAAAAGTGATACTGCAAAAATTATATCGGGCCTAGTCCTTGTTGCCAAAAATAAAAGACTTCCGATTAGTGATCTATATAATGCATTATCAATAATTTCATTTTTATCAAATTTTTCAACAACAATACCAATTTTTATCGGAGTCATAATTTTGGCATCAACTGGAATACCATTAAACACCTCACACAATTTCTCTATATAACCTTTTTGATGCATTAATACTTCATTATTTCTCGTTTCAAACTCTACGCCTAGAAATTTTTCGATCGGGCCCATAACTTTAATATCAAACTTGGATCTTATTTTTCCGATCGCTAAATTTATTAAATCACGATCAGGTGCAAAAAGCGCAAGATCGTCTACATATACCAATAATATTACATTCCAGTTTAAATGGTACATGCAATTGCAGCTTGACAGTTTTTCAAAATTGAGTTCTAAAAGAACTGTGTGTAGCCTATGAAACCATTCACGACCTGCTTGATGCAGCCCGTATAAAGCTTTTTTCAATTTCATTACAAAATGTTCTTTACCCTTTTCCACAAAACCTTGTGGTTGTTCTAGGTAAATGTTTTCCGATAGGTTTCCATAAAGATAAGCACATTTAATATCGGCATGCACATGTCTCCAATTTTTCAATATCACCAAAATGATGTAAAATAATCTCACTAAAGTAAAACACACAACTGGCGAAAATGTGTCAAAATAGTCTATACCTTCAATCTGCTTGAAACCTTTGGCGACAAGTCGTGCTTTGTATCTTTTTATTTTCCCTTGACAGTCAGTTTTTATGCTATAAACCCATTTACTGTCTAAGATTTTCTTCGCTTGATCTCAATTATATCATACACATCACGGGATTCAAAGGTTTCTAGTTCTTCACTCATTGCTTCAAACCATTTCGCATTATCGGGTCCATTTTTTGCTTCGTCAAATGGTAGTGGAATTTTCACATTTGCGCAATGAGCTTCAGTTTCGTCCCCATTTACTATTTCGGTTTCAGATTCTAGATCGCTAACCACATTTTCACTACGATCGTCAGTTTTTCCTGAAAAATCAAAATGTTCAGGTTCAAAATTTAGAGAATTACTTTCACAATATTGCTTAATCTCATTTAAGCTTCTTAGTCTAACATTT
The DNA here is from genome assembly GCF_987345545.1 of Pholcus phalangioides. NCBI lineage: Eukaryota > Metazoa > Arthropoda > Arachnida > Araneae > Pholcidae > Pholcus > Pholcus phalangioides. The sequence continues at coordinate 566,021 of NW_028301601.1, forward strand.
GGCTCAGGGTAATAGTAAACGTCCTTTCTCCCTGCGGATTTTCCAGTTTTTCGGGTCATTATTTTTCGCACCACCATTTAATTTTCACTGGATGAAGATCAAACAAGTCCATGTTAGAGTTTTCATCATCACATGTTTCATTTACATTTTTAATGTGTACTTCGTTTGCCAAGTTTCCAGTCTTATATTTGAATTTATTTTCATCAAATCTTACATGTTTGGTTTCTATCACTCTGCGTGCGCTAGGTTCCCAAATTCTGTATCCCTTCGTTCTCCGGGCATAACCAACTAGATATCCTATTTTCGCTGTTGGGTCTAATTCTCCCCTTCTCTGTTTTGGGACATGCATATACGCTATGCACCCGATTCTCTTGAAATGTTTGACAGAAAAACGTCTATTCAACCAGATATTCACGGGGGCTTTTCCACTTTTCCGTCTAGACTACTGTGAGGAAAACGATTCTTCAGATAATTTTGTGTATACACAAATTCAGCCCACAAAAATATCGGCAACTCTGTTTCGTACAGAAAAGTCCGAACACCTTCAATGATTGTTCTATTAAATCTTTCTGCAACTCTGTTCATTTCCGGAGAGTAAATGTTCGTTCGCTCAATCCTGATACCTTGCTCTTTTAAGTGCTTTTCAAAATAATCGGTGGTAAATTCTAAACCGTTACCGTTATCACTACGAATAGATGTTATTTTCTTTCCATGCAGTCTTTCAGCTTCAGCTTGAAAATCTTTAAAACACTCAAAAGCTTCATTTTTGTGTTTCATAAAATACACTGTTCCGTATCTAGAATAATCATCAATTATACTAAGAAAATATCTGGAACCACCTAACGACTGCACTGGGGCTGGTCCCCACACATCTAAATGCAAAAGTTCAAGCACATCATTTGTTACAATCCTGTTTATGCTTTTAAAGCTTTCTCTCGTCGATTTTGCTAAGTTACAAGCTTCACAAAATTCAAACTCGCCACTCAGATTTTTGATACCATAGCTAAAATTTTCTTTCGAAAATTGTTTCAAAGCCCTAGAGTTTTGATGGCCATATTTACAGTGCCATAACCAGACCACGAAGTCCTGATGACGGCTCTCCATTGAAGAGCCGAAACGCGTCGACCATTCGACCAATTGAATTTATTTGTCTTAAAAACGTGGCAATTTTTGTATAAATTAAAACCAGGCAAAGTTACTCATTTTTTGTGATAATTAAATCATTTCTTTTAGCTGTATAGCTTTCTGATGTCGAGTCTGCATTTCCCGCAGTCAAAATATATAAATTATCTTTTAAAGGTATTTCTAGAAAAAATCTGTCATTTGGCTTTCTGATCACTGCTCTACCATTCCTTATAAAAAGAGAATAACCAGCTTTGTCAATTAATCTACCAGAAATCAAGTTCCTAGTCATATTTGGGGCATACAAAACATTTTTGAGCAGTAAAATTTCTTTACCTTTACGTTGATGAACCTCCAGCTTGATATCTCCTCGCCCACATATCTCTGTTGTTCCCTCTGCAATTGTAGCCTTTAAATTTTTGAGATCCATAAAATTTTGGAACAATGTCTTGTTATTGCAGAAATGATCAGTCGCTGCTGTATCAACCGCAAATTCTACAGTGTTTGAGTCGATCGATAATGCACTAGCTAGAAATGAAGTTGCACTTGGACCAGTAGTACGATTCGATTCTTGAGGTTCACCAGCTTGCCGAGGTCTCATCTTGAATTCACTCCCCCGTCTTGACGCTTTCCGTCGTTTTCCCGACTGTTGGCAATGTCTTATAAAATGTCCTGGTTTACCACATCCAAAACAGGTTAATCTGAATTTCCGATTTTCCATCGGGAATGCTGTCTGTGAAGAGTCACTCGGAATATCTTGATTTCCACGATGTTGAAGACGGTCGTACTCCGATATCAATGCTTTGCGTACGTTTTCGGATATAAAGTCCTTATCCGATAGTTGATAAACTTGTATTACGATGTTGTCGTATTTTTCTGGCAAGTTGGATAACATTTGATACGCAATTTCGTCATCTGCTACAATCTTGGCCGCCGATTCCAATTCTCTTGCAGCTCTCAAAAGGCGACCCAAGAAAACAGACATGCTTTCGTCAGATTTCAGTCGACAGTTCATGAATTCAGTTCGTAAAGTGGCAATTCTAGCAAGGGTCGTTGGAGCAAAAGCACCACACAAAATGTCCCAGGCATCTTTAGCTGTTGTGGCTTCACTCACCAAGTTCTTTAAATCGTCAATGAGGAGACATATCGTTGACAATGCTTTCGAGTCCCATTTTCTCCATACTCTGAGTTCTTTTTAATTTTCTTGAGGTTTGAGCTCGGATCCATCCACAAGGGTAAACACGTCATAGTTCATGAGAAGCATATTCATGTTGAATTTCCATTCCTTGAAATTATCACGATTTAATCTTCGAAATTTGAACACACTCGTTTCTTCCGCCAACGCCATTCACTTTCCAAGGTCAGCTTTGCTTCCGAGAAGTCAACGATCTTCGAACAAACAGAGTTTTCACATTTACAATTTAAGTACAGATTACTTTAGTACTTCCTAACCACGAAAACCACGCTCTGCTACCAATTTGTCGAGGATCGACCACTTTCATGGTTCGTAACTAGCAGTGAAAACAACTACAAAATCCGATCAAAATACGAATGGGAGCAATGTATATTTATTGTCTAAAAACAGGTATATATACACAAGGCTTGTGGGAAGAAAATAACGCCACTCTTGTGACGTAAAACTCAATTTGCATGAATCGACGAAAAAACACCAACACTTAAAAATCCATGCGCTATAGTTTGTTATGCTTAATTTATGGTTCAATAACATTAAATATAAATTGAAACATTGTTAATATTTCAATGTTCATCAGTCGCACAATGTGTTCAAAAAATGGGAATTGACCTAATTTTTGCAAGTTTCATTGCTCAGTTTGCTCGACAGCTCCTAGGTGGTGCTACCTCATTCCCGCAATTTCCTGTCATGACTCAGCAGTGGTCAGTCAGCCACTGGCTTTGGTACTGTATTGTTTACAGTGTGTGTGTTTACTATTTTTTTATTAGTTAATGTTGCACTTAATAAATTTGTTGCTGTTCTTTACTTTTGGTAAATCAGCTTTTTTTAGTGTGTAATGTTTATTGAAAACACTCACAACGTCATGTAATGACGGATGTGTCAAAAAAGATAACTACTAGACTGGTATTTGGATGCTCCATATTTGGTCACCCAAGAGATTTTCTGCAGAACAAACTACCAACACATGAGTGTGTTCTCCGATGCTGTTTTGAAGAGAGATTCAAATTATCTATTGAGACAAATAACAAGAACGTAAGCTTTTCTAAAATAGCCATGACAGTAGCAGAAAAAATTTAACGTTTGTACAGCAAAGCATCTATTCCTACGGTGTCCGAATACGGAACACTTCAACTAATTAATACTTACCATAATTTCTATTATAAGATCAGAAAGTCATACAATTGTGATAAAGGGAAAACTTCATTTAAGCAGAAGATTGACGAGTTTAAACTGAGAGCTGCTTCACTTTTTGATGTCGCTGCTTGTAAATGTGCTATTGCTGTACACTGCACATGCAAAAAAACACCAGATGCGTGTAAATGTGCAATTTCAATCAACTGCTCATGCAAAAAAGCAAAAAAAGATTCTTTCCCTTAAGTTGAGATTTATTTTTCTTCAAAGGAAATGCGGTTTGGGAAAAATCAGATCTTTGGACTTGAAAGTGGCAAACAAGTTATAAGAAAGTGTGGAATGAAAGACTTACGAGCTTCAGTGAGCACAGTCTCAACCCAAATTTTCTAATATCAAAGCTGAAGAATATATAGAACCTGAAGAGCACTATCCTTCTGACATTTTGGATGATGAGGATGGTGAATTTAAACCAACTACATTCTCAAAAAACCCCATTGGCTGATGAGAGTTAAACTGCGTTAAACTCTGATCGATTTGGAGTGTCCGATCACGCAACTGCTGTATTAGCTTCAAGTGTACTGCATGATAACCGACACAGATTTTTCCAATGTGGTTGACAAATGTAAAATCAGAAGAGAAAAGAGACGTGTCCGGACTAATTTGAAGTTTACATCCACACTAAATGAAGAAATTTCTGGCCTTTATTTTGATGGCAGAAAAGATATGTCAAAAAAGTAAACGCCAAGCATTTTCGCAAGAACAGGAAAGAAGACCATTGTTCTCTGATTCAAGAACCTGGATCAACTTGCATTGTTTCTCCTTTCTCGAGTAACTCAACCTACATAACTCAAAGAATTATTTCTCATCTGTCTGAACTTGAAATATCACTTGAAAAGCTACAAGTGATCAGGTGTTATCCGTTAGCTAGAACTGCAAGTGGGAAGACCACTAAAGTAGAGCGTGTGTCTACTGCACTTCAACGAACTCCCTTTCCGTCATATTTTTCAGCATATAGATGGTGCAACCACAGGGCCAAAATCCTTTTCTGGGCCCATTGGGCAGAAGCTTATTGAGTGCAAAAAGCTACTTGTGGTGGAGTACGAATCTGTAGATTGTTTGATTCCAGAAGTGGACAGAAAGATGCCGAGCAAAGACCAGCAGTATTTGTTAGACATATCCAAAGCAATAAAGTCAGGACATTGTCCAGAGGATATGTCAATCTGAGATCCTGGTCCTCTATCACGTTCTAGATGGCTAACTGCAGCAAATAGAATGCTTAGGTTGTACATAAGTTTGCCCAATCCTTCTGAGAATTTGAAACAAATAGTGTTACTTTCATCTTGAAATCATACATGCCTGTGTGGTTCAATATAAAAAAGGATGGTTATTTTACTGACAGCCCTAATAATGTTTTTCTAGCAATTCAAACATCACAGTATTTATCGGACAAACGACTTCAAGTTGTTAATACAGTAATTGAACGCAATGCGTTCTTTGCACACCTTGAAAATAAACTGTTAGCTATGATCATTGATGACAGACAATACATTCGAGAGCTTGGATATAGGAGAATTTTGAAGGCAAGACAATCTGCTTCTAAGGGGTCATTCAAGTATTACGTCAGCATCGAGGGGGGGGGGGAGGGGGTTTCGGATTTGCTAACTTTTGATGACAAGGGGAGGAGGGGAGTTTGAAGGTTGCTTACGTCATCAACCACCCCTTTTGAAGATATGAAATATTCTAAGCTGTTGACGAAATTTTGCTGACGGGGGGGGGGAGGGGGATCAGTGTTTTGCTGACTTTTGCTGACAGTGGGGGGAGGGGGTCAAAAAATGACTGAAAATCTGCTTACGTAATACTTGAATGGCCCCTAAAGAAAAAACTATCAGATACTTTGTGCCACCTAAGATAAATTTTGAAGCTACCAATTATGCTGAAATTATTTACTGGAATACTCGCCAGTTGTATCCTCCCCCAATATTATGAGAAGTATGTGATGATGATATTACATAACTTATCAATTCCGACACTAACCTCATCAGAGACATCAAAAAGTATCCCTGTCACACTCAGGCAGTCAAGAAATGTGTCAAACTTGTTACCGAGGCCTCAACTAAAGTATGTGGACATGAAGCTAGAGATGGTTACATCAGATCTACGCTGTTATCAAGATCAGTTATGTAGGTTGTTAACAACTGGCTGTTGCAAAGATGAATTTTTTGGAAAGAAAGAAAATTTAACTGCCATTACGGGGAATCGAACCCACGTCCGTTCACTTTCTGGGTGAACGCCCTAGACCACTAGACTACAAAGGCAGCAAATCTCTCAATCTTTCCTTGGAGCTAGGGTGCACTGAATGGGACCGTACATGGACGGCCGGACCTGACTCTGGCCAAGCTCACAACTGATGCTGCCACCAGATAGCGACTTATGCAAGGATGGCACTCTCTGCTATCATACGTAGGTTTTAACAACTGGCTGTTTTCTCTCTTTCCAAAAATTCATCGTTGCAACAGCCAGTTGTTAAAAACCTACATATGGTAGCGGAGAATAACATCATCCTTGCATAAGATCAGTTATGTTTGATTTCTCACAAAAGTCATAATATAAATGTGTGCACTTAGAAAAGAATCAGTGGAAGTGTGTAACAGTAAACCACTGAATCCTAGTCAATTTTGGTAACTGGTTTTAAAATTGAATGTAAATTACACACGCCCCTACTTTTGATGGTTGATTAGATAGGGTGTGCATGGAAATCGATGTGCAGCCACCTCAGCACTCCTCATGGTGAGTTTTAGGTTGTTTTGTTCTGACAAAATGGGCGAAGAGCTGCACAATGAAACTTGCAAAAATCAGGTCAATTCCCATTTTTTGAACACATTGCCGACCGGTGAACATTGAAATATTAACAATGTTTTAATTTGTTTTGTTATTGAACCATAAATTAAGCATAACAAACTATAGTACACTGATCATGGATTTTTAAAAAATATTAAAAAATTTAAGAAAAATGTTCAATTTTGTCAATTTTTATAAACTTCAAGTATGATACACGAATGGAAGATATCAACTGATTTTAAAATTTTTGATGTCATTTTTCTTATTAAAGGAGGCAACTTTTCCACACTATAGAGATTTGGAAATAAAAAATACATTGTTTTCGATCCACCCTAGTACACAGGGTCGACCTGTGGAGGGGAAGGACACAAAAAAAAAATTTACCCAGAAATTTTGAGTTATTACACTTCAAAAAGCATTTAAATTAACAGAAATCAGTAAATATATCATATAAAAAGATTTTATTTTTTCTTTCAATATTTACATTTTTTTCACCGAAATATTAAATTTTATTTCACATTTTTGGTCAGCTTGGGGGGGGGGGGGTAGCAGCGGCCCCCCCTAAGCACCCTCTTCCCCTGCATATGCTACTGGGCCTGGATATCTCTTGACTTCAACAGTATAAATTAGGATAGAGCTGAAAACTGACAAAAAGATGACTTTAGATTGTTCGACTCATTAGTTGTAGCCATTATAACATGTGTGAATTCTTTATTTTTTTGTTCCGTGAATATGCAAATTGTGTTTGAATGTGACGTAAGTTTACTCTTTCGAGGACAGAGTTGTTTTATAGAGTAGTTACTCTGAAAATTTCTTTGTTTGAGATTGCTTAAAATGGCTTGTGATCGAATTTCTCATTCACTCATTGCAAACTAGTTTGTTAGCGAAACATGACTTTTTAACCTTAATCTTTAGTGCCTTTGCACTGAGTTAGTCACTGGCTGGTCCGGATGGTTTAAAAACCTAACAAATCCTTGCTTGAGCTGCGTGAAGATGTTCATTTTAAATTCAGTTTTGTATGGTGGTAAGTTCACCAATAGAACTGGTGGCACTTGTGGTGATTCTCCTAGTTCAGTGTTTCCTAAAGTGGGGATGGAATGGACCAAAGAGGCGGTAGAAGCTTTGGGTTTAGCATAGGATCCTATTGGCTGGCTTAAGTTGGGAGGCGATGGAACAAAAAGTTTGGAAAACTATGTTCTTGTTGAATGGGCAAAATGTTGTCCATTCTACTTGTTCTGGCAAATGATCCAGTCAACAGCAGAATCCAGTGATTGTGAAACTCACTCTCGCCACACAGTTGGTTATCTCGCGTGTGGACTAACTACTTCATGATGAAAGCTATGATGTGCATGTGATCTTCTTCTCGACTTCCTTCATCAAGACCAGAATCTTCCTAGTGAAATCAACTAAAGACTTCTTCCTGCCATCCCTGCCCCCTGGAGTGTTCGGCACATCTTCTGATGAATCAAGGATTCATGAAAAACTGAGTTCAATGAAAAAATGACTCGTGAGGCCTGCTGACAAATAGAGATGTCGTGTGGATATGAATGAACTAATACAGACTTATCATGAAAGAATTTGATTTAATTATGAGTCATACTTTTTGTTTTGTGAAAAATTTGAGATTTAATTCAAAATATGGAAGACTTGAAGTTTAAATTGTTTCTCTAAAGGTTTGATCAATATCGATGTTAATAAAAAAAATTAACTTGGAATTGTAAACTTAATTTGAATAAACGACTTGTAGTGAAAATTTGTATTTCATATATTTTAATTTTTTTTGTCTATCGATTCGGATGAAAAGCTAAAGCCTGGGAATTTTAGTATGGTACACAACACACACAATCAATGGCTTCTATTTTCTAATGTTAGTGCCATTTTGTTGTAATTTGATAAATAAAAAAAAAGTGACTTGAGGTAGATTTATGGTTTTGCCTTATGTGAGCCATACAAGTTTCGCAGCCTTCTTTTTGTTTCGATCTTGACTACTGATTCCCCCAATTGACCACATGTCCCAGAACTGTAGCATGTATGAATCGCTAAAATACTACAAAACTTTTGACACACTTGATATTTTAAATAACGTGAATATTTGGTTTAGAATTTTTATACAATAAAAAACTCACACAAACTGTAAAAACGAATGGCTTCACCAAATTCCGATATCCAATGTTGCCGATTTCAAAGGGAAAACTGGCAGGTGGGTGTAGTTTTGATGAGCCGGTGCTTTTCTTAAAAAATGTTCTTTGTGATATAAACCTAAAGGTAAAAAAATAAATGAATAAAAATATGCAATGTATAATTATACATATCCTCCCTCACATTCTTTGAGTACAACACCTGTCGGAAATTATCGTTAGACACAACAATCACAAGCATTGCCTAAAGCAATAATACGAATCCTTAAAAAAATGTATCTAGTATTTGTGTTGCACTCACTAGTGAGAGCCGAGGAAGAGCACCACATACACATATTCTGAAAATTTGAACAAATCTGTACATTCCAGAATTTGTGATCCGAATTGTATGTGTGGAACTTAATGTGGCAGAGTTGTCTGCTTTGTATTCTGCTGCCATCTGTCTTCCATGTTTTGAAGTAAATATAATAAATGCTTGAATTTTTATGCTCTACTAGCTGTAATAATGATAATTATGACGTCATCCAAAAAAAACCTCAATTCTGGGAGTATCGAAAATGTGGCAAACCATTATAAAGACATATTATACATATACTGACAGCATTGAAGAAATGACAAACCATTGTAAAGGCATATACACGTCTTAAACGCATTGCTAGGAAACCACGGTAACCAAAGTAAACGTTCGGAAAGTGATTGTTGATGCCCAAAAACCATTGTTGCCATACGGTTTTTTGCCCATTTGCCCTGCTCTGACGAAATTTTAAAGTAGCCTATCATTTAAGTCGGGTCCCATTTGGTAGCCTATATATGCAAAATTTGATGACGATCGATCTAAAATTGTAGATTTGTATAGAGAACATACACACACAGACAGACACACAGAAAGTCAATTTTATACATATAGATAAGCGTTGTGTTGAAGGTCTGCCTGATCTCTGAGGAGAGAGTTTTTCAAATGATTACGGTCGTGTCCAGAACCGTTTTAAGAGCATCATGGGCCCCGGGCCATGCGTTAAGCCAGCACTGGTCATGTCAGCTTCCAATCTCACCACATGCTTTTATTTCAGCAAGCAGCCTTTGCTATAGCAGGCTATTTCCACTGACAGCTATCTGGTGTTTGATTTTTGTATTTAGAGCAAATATTGTTGAAGTTCATCATCTTCCTTCACTCATAGTTTGAAAAATAGATGGCCACACTAACAAATTCACAGATAACATTACATATACAATGAAACATTTACGTGCATAAGCACACGCTTCTGGCACAACTCATTCGGTAGTAAATTGCCGATGGCGAAAGGCTGAAGTTGTGTTTGATAAGAAAGATAGTGTTAGGCCCATTTATTGACAATAAAATAAAACATAATAATAGGGATCAGATTCCCTGCAGCATGGATGCTCCAACATTTTCAAAAGTGTGAACTATTTTGTGTGATGAAGCCGCCTGGCAGTCGAATGGTTAGGGAACTAGCTTCTCACTGTGCAGGTCTGGGTTCGAATCCCGGTTCGGGCATGGATTTCTACTAACACTAACAATTTTCCTGCATGGATCATGCTGATCCCTTGGGAATACGTGAAGATCACGTTATTATTATATTATTCCATTGGTATAGAAACATGCCATGGATCACTTAAGTGATCTGGAACGGTGCTATTGCAAATCAATTAAATGATTCGTAAAAGTGCCGTGGGTCACTTGCTTGCTCTGGAACTGCGCTCAAGAAGTATTCAAGGGACAAATGAAAACCTAACCATATTTTTTGAGTTACCATAAATTTATAAACTGTAAAAATTTGATTCACGCACTCAATGTAGCCTAAATATGGCTACATGGACCGAGACCTACCGATTCAAATTGATGCATTAAAAAAATAAAAGCCACGTTTACCCGCCAAAACTTGATTATATTTCAAATACATTGAACATAATCCACATTTTAAAGATAATAAATTATCAATTATGAGGTCAAAACCTGTAATTTTGTTGGGCGCCCTTGAACCCGTTTCGAAAACACGGGATGAGAAGCATCTTGAAGATCAAGAAATGAAACAATTGATATTTATTTGTAAAACTAATAACATATATTATATTGTTATCAATAAAAAATATTTCTAAATATTTGTCAATGTAATAAAAATTGCTACAAAGATCATCTTTGGTGTTTACATGTGAGACTCAAACATGTAAACAAACCCAGAAAATATTTTTGGCTAGAGATGACTGTCCGGTCTTACTACCGTCGCCCAGCGTGACCAAGGCCGTCTCTATTCTACCGGTAGAATAAAGACGGCCCTGGCGCGACCCACTTACTACCGTCACTTCTACTTCCTTTGACCATATTTACTGTCAGAATTTTCTGACGTTATTTGAGAGGAAGATGTTTTTTTCCTCTCTTTTCTTTGAAATAAATATATGTTTTTAATACTGATTACATACCAATTATCATTCGTTATCATCGCAAAAGCTCTGGACCAATATTACGAAGGTTCTTTTAAAATAAAAAAGCACTGATTTTTATTTTGTTCGCTCTATCTCCTAGCGGCAGATATGAAAACTATAGTTTCTTTCTTGCGCTTGAAGATGGCTGCACTGGTCCTACCCGGAAGAAAAAAAATTTAAGGGGCTAATTTCAAACTTCATTATTTCACGTTTATTTATGTTAATCGATTCTTCCGATTTTTCTCCTGTCTGCGTTAAGGTACGAGCTGGGAGATTCGGAAACCCTTTTGTGGAAAATTTATGGGATGATAAATTTATAGGCTCCTCTCCTTCCCGTAAATTCGTGGGGCCTTTTTATCATAAATTATATACAGGGTGCCCCATAAAAATTCGCAAATAGTTTAAAAATTCATAAGAATTGAATTTTTGTTTTTTAATGCAGTTTACAATAAAAATTATTCTTGTAAACAGAGGTTTTGTTATGTGGCAGAAAAAAATTTCATCCATCATTGAGATTTTGAAAATATATGTAATTGTAGGTAAATAAAACTTTTATTTAATAAACTGATTTTCATTAAAGTTTTCACTGTAATAAGTTAATGGTGGTTTAATTAAACAAATTTCACAAAATGTGCACTTCTATGCTTTTTTCGATCAATGTTGATATATGCTATTATTAACCGAACTAGTTGGGTAGAGGTCTGAAACAAGAACATTTATAAGCATTTTTTCTGACTTATACTAGCTGGTTTTGATGAATACAGAGACATCTCAATATATTCGAAACCAAATATTTTTTGATATATATATCCACAAACTGAACTTTTACAGATTTCATTATATTGTCTCAACTTAAATTTACTCGAATGTTAACTCTTCCATAAGCCCAGATATTTTAGCAGCTGCTTTTTATACTCAAACAGCCAAACATTTATAATTCTTTTCTCAATACTTAACTGAAAACCACTATGCATGGGTTTTCTTGAACTTTACTGCTATGGTGTCTTACTGTATTTCTATCAAGACTGCACTTAAAATAAACATTTTATCAAGTAGTTTTGGAACTTCTATAGTTCTTGCGCCTTCCCAGGAATGTGTCATAACTTGACAACCACTCTATGATATAGATTCCTCAAAAATATTTTTTCTTTGAGAAATTTGGAATATAAGTGGATAAAATATTCCGTTATTTTCTTCCATCGCATCCAAAAATATTTTATGGTATTAATACCATATTATCTACATGGATCTAATCCCAGGTTCGAATGGGGGAAGAATATAGATAATTTTTAAGAAGTTTATAGATAATAATATTTTCCCTAACGAGCTCTTGAAGCAACTACCACTAATAGCACATTCAATTTCAACCCAACTTGTTAACCACAGCAAATTGCACTATAGTGATTCGGTGTGTGATGAAGTAGTAAAGCGATAAGCTATTCGAAACTATATGGGTTCATAGAATAAAAAAATCTCAAGAACAACTTTCAACATTTATTTAAAAAATTATACTACACTTATCATAAAACAAACAAATGGAGTATGCAAATACAGGATTCACAAAAAAAAACCACACTTGTATTGCCTATGACTTTGGCCATTTACGTTTTTCTACAGAGTCCGAATTTCCGGGAAAGGTCCCTTGCCTCTTTCGAGCTTTCTTATTTATCGGAGTATTTCGTACATCCTATAAAATATCACAAAGAGAAAAAAAACATTTCACAAACTAGATATGGCATGCATTTGGTAAAAACCTTTGACTGCATCAAATGCATGTTAAAAATGCACATTCTAAACAGGAAATTACAGATAAAAATAGATATGAATTGTGTTTTGGTAATAATACTAGTTGTACCTGATTTTCACACTTTTGGAGCTGTTACAGCTGTATAAAATGATTACAAACATAAGAAATGAGGGAAAAACTAAACATTTTGTTCGATATTATCAGGTTTGACTATACAACAATAACAAACAGCATAAACTGAGCAAAATGCCAAAATCCTTAAGCATCGTAGGCATTTCCCTCATATAAATAAATTCAAAGACCTTAGACACATTTTAATTCAATTACAATAACACCTTGTTATACTGTGTATCCAAATATTTCACACTGCAAAATATTTAACTACATTAAAACCTAGGAAATGTTGGTTATATTCAGCTATCAATACATCAGAATTTTTTTTAATTCAAACATTATAAAATGACTCCAAGAGACTGAAGTAATCACTTCATTATAACAAAATTTCATTACAAAAGACTACAATTTTTAACATTCATTAAAAAAGTTTCGTTGCAGTGAAATTTGATTCCAAGGAAAAAATTACCTATTTACGTTTCAGACAATATAATGAATGAAATTAAATTTCAAAAATAACTCAAAGCAACTCAAATCAATTAGGCATTGATTTTTTTTTGTATAAGTTTTACTTACTTAATTAACATACCCTTTTGCAAAAAAACGAAGCACCATGGAGAAATTGACTGTTTTTATTGAAATTAAACATGTATAAAGCTCATACACAGATAAAGAAATGATCAAAAATTCAAAGCCATAGAACCCATCAACGGCTAGCAATTACACATTGGATGTTAAAATTAGTAATTGGTGAAACCTGCCCCCCCTGGGCGATGCATGCTTGTATATGTTGATGTAAGAAGTGATAAAGATTCCTAATCTCATCTTGCTATATACACTCTGCCATGCATTCATAAATTGTTGCTGCAGATCTACGACATTTTGGGGTGCCCAAATCTGGTGGCCTATTCGATTGAAAAAAGATCCAGTGACCTTGATGTGCAAGGAAGAGTATCAACAGCATGGAGGCAGTCCAAAGATATGCGAGCCATATGGGGTATTATCTTGTTGGAAAATGGCCCCAGGATGATTTGCTATGAAGAGTAATGATGACTAGAGGCAACCTGCTGTCGTAAAAGATAGCACCCAACACCATCACACCAGGGGTAATGGCTGGTGTACAAATACAAGGCCACAATAGGCAAAATGCCCAACAAGGTGGCTGATAAAAAGATGCCCATAAAAATATGGATGTCATATATTTCAAAAATACAGCAACCCAATTAAATAAAAATGCAATTAACACAAATTATAAACAATATATACACACACAGCTCTCTAAGACAAAGGCTGATTGGGACAGCTAGCCCTGGCCCCTCCACACACGGGTCCAATGGTCATCTGCTCCAAGTCAGAAGCGGGATTTATTGCGGAACACTATATGATGCCAGTCTGTTGGCAGCCATGATGATTGGCTGCGACACCACTCTAGACGACTCTGCCGGTGTTGTGGGGTTAAAGGCAGATGTCTTAAATCCTGCTGTGAGCGTAACCCTGCCTCAGCCAAGCGCGTGAGATGGTGGAAGGTACCAGGGGTGGTATGGAAGAGTCTGTAGCAAGTTGGATAAGTGGACAATGATGCAGTTGGGGCAGTTCAAACCTGTTGCACAATCATCCGGTCTTGCCTCACATTCGTGCACCTTGGCTTTCCAAAGCCTTCATTCCGCTGATGAGTTTCTTATAGCAACGAATGCTACGAGCACCTTTGCACAGCTGTGTCCGTATGGTGCAGGTGATGGCCTATTGCTCGGTATGACCAGCTAGCTTCATGCATCCCGACTATACGACGACATTCGAAGTCATCCAATTAGCTGTAAGGTTTTCGACAACATCATAATGCATTATCGGTTGTGTCTCCACGGAACTCCAATGTCAACCAAGAGAAAAGATAAACCATCTGCGATTGTTACCTGTTTTATACAATGTTAGTTGTGCATAGAAACATGCACTATGGCCGAAGTTAACATTCATTGACCTCTTGAAAATTTCATCATTTGCATACTTGCCATAAAGGATTTGCACGCAAAATTTCGAGATGATCACATCATTTTTTTTGCATAAGAGTATATTTGAGGCAAATAATTCACATTTTTTTTGCACAAGTATTGTGGAAGCCACAGAAACAACTAATTCCTCTAAAATATAATATATGCATGCTCAAACGCATGCAATGCTTGAAACAAATGCCTAAAATATTTCCAAAAGCACATGCAAAGTCTTTTCTCATATGAGTGGGCTGATAACTGGCACATTTCGGGAATTAATGTCCTGAAATAATGTATGCGTCTGGAAAATGTCATGAACGAATATCCTGTGAAGGCAGCTACATCTGCATCTTAAAAATTTGAAAGTCTTAGTCTTTTTCCTTTGGGATCCTATAACCAGGGGTGGGAAGTGACTAAGTCCATTTCGGAGCAGCAAAATTCAGGATTTGGAGCAGCAAATTCGGGATTCGGAGCAGCAAAATATGGGATTCGGAGCAGCAAAATATGGGATTCGGAGCAGATATTTATAAATTGGAACAATGAAATTAACAAGAATATTTTCGTTAACCCTCAACCCTTTTCAAAATAAAACTGCACTGTTTTTTGTTATCAAACATCTTTTCGTCAGCTTGATTTTTGGTGTTTTAGGCTTTTGACACCTTGTTTGAAAGAGCGGCTATCATAAAATTTTTTGCACCCGTCTATTTAAGATGATTTTTGCTTACTGTGGGCACTATTTGCTGCCTTGAACAGCAGCACTTCAAATGAGTTAAAAAAATTTTATAAGTTTTTATTTTTTTTATACTTGGAAAGAAATTGTTGCAAAATTGGAGAGAATTTCGGAACAATCAACTCGATGTTTGGCGATTCAGCGCTCATCTGGCGAGATTGGCGATCTGACACTCGCTATTTGGCGAGATTGACGATTTAACGCTCGTTATTCGACAAAATTAGCGATTTAACGCTCGTTATTCGGCAAAGTTTCTAAACTAACATTCGTAATTCGGCGGACATGCACTTTTTACTCCCGGAATGAAATCTTTTTTCACGAAACATCGGGATTTAGCACAATGACAATCGACTACAGTAATTTCTGCTGCTTCCAGTGACGACTTTTTTTTTTAAACGGAAACACTCGAATTTGCACTTTAAAGCTGAAAGGCATTGCAAACCATCTTCAGTTCCACGATCACGGACAATATCAGGGTTCAACGATGGAAAGCCCGATCAGGGGCTGATAGTTTAAGGCGATAGTTTAAGTATAGTGGAATAAAACACGCTCTTCTCTCGTAAAGAAACGTTTCATGGCTAGCAGGAACAAAATTTTTTTGGCGTCCTTTCCGAAATTCCGGGCATACTGAAGCAAAATTCGCTATTTGGCGCAGAAAAATGCAAAAATACGCTATTGGAGCAGGATGGCGCAAGATATTAGTTTTGGCGCAGTGCGGCGCAATTGGCGCAGAGTTCCCACCCCTGTATAACTTCTGTTTGAATTTGCGATTTCAACTTAGTCTGATTTTTCAAAAATGTGAAAGAGTAGATGGAGAGAGAGAGAGAGAAATGAAATATTTTAATACCACACATTGTTTTTATTTTCTCCAGCACCAACACTTCAGAAATGATCTAAAGTTTTTTTTTTAACCAAAAACGTTTTTTCTCCAGGCCATTCATTTTGAAACAGAAGAAATATGAAACATTCCTTTGAGCATAGATTACCGCACAGATTTTATTTCTTTTTATGTGCGCAATTGGTTCAAATTTCTTCCCACAAACCATAGAAAAACGACCCTTCTTTCCCCCAACAGTTCAATAAGTTAATTATTTGAAGTAGATTTCATGGGAACATATTTGAAACGTTCTGTACTCTTTTGTTGATTTTTAGAAATTTGTTTTTGAATTTGTTATAACAGATTTTTCATTTCGCAATATTGGAATTTGCAATACATTGTTCCTATGTAAACTTATTTAAGGTTAGAAAAGTTCTCATTACAATGAGATTTTTGCCATAACTATATAAGTTAAAAAGGGATTCGGCTGTACATGCATGGGCCCTAACATACGCATGTTGTTAGAATTGAATTAATTCACTGCTAAGTTGATTCTTTATTAACATGCATTAATAGGACTTTGTATTGAAAGGCATTGTTGCCAGTTTCCTCAGCATGTCAACTGCAAGCTAAATAACTCAATGGTCCAAGGCTAGTTCTTGCAGTTCCAGGTGCATGGGTAGGCGATGTCCTGAACGGACCTGGATGCCCGCTTCAGTACTCAAGTTTACATTTCTTGGTGGGCCCCTTTCTTAGTGGTCAGCAAGCGGGCGCTAACTTCCTCTTCTGGTTTCATCACATGAGTTGACTGATGTACTATACCAGTGGTTCTCAACCGGTGCTCCGTGTGCACTTCCCAGGGGCTCTGCGGTGACTCGAGGAAAATAAAACAAATTAGTAAATTTGATAGATGGGGGGGGGGGGGGGGAAAGAGGCCTATAGAGGGTTCTGAGATAAAAATTATATACTGAAAAGCAAGTCAAAAAGGGTTGAGAACCACTGTGCTACAGAATGTGTTCCATGCTCAATATGGACGTCCTCCTTAGTAAAACCTTACCCTGAACTTAAAGGCTTATGGACAAGCAGTATTTGTGTTCTAACATGGACGTTCCTGAATATTGGTGGAATTGTTCAATTTGTGCGACTAATTCATTTTGTGTAACTTAATTTGATAGTCAATATTAATTTACTGTGATATCTAAATATTTTTCAATTTTACTAATAGAAACTTGTACGCAAATTTTGTCACATAACGTGTAGTATACAAGTTAAATAAAATAATATTTTTCTAATGAAGAAATTTTGTCTGTGTCTCAATTTTGTCTGCTAGGTAATTTTTTTGTTAATGAACCAGACAGTGTGCACCCATATCAGTGCAATATGATAAGGGGTTACTGTATATATTTCACTTTTATTAATGCTATATTACTGTTTTACATTGATAGCGACATCAGCGAATAAAACGATTATCATTTTTATCATATAAGCAGACGTGCCAACTTTTGGAATCCAGAAATCCGGAGATTCTCCTGAGGGGGCACCCCCCCCCCCCCCCGCACTCATAGACTGAATCAAAAAAAAATTCGATTTTTTTTTTTTTAAATTAATTAAGACAAAAGTTCCATTATCACCCCCCGAGGCAGGTCCTGCAATGCCCCCCCCCCCCGGACGGACAGTATACAATTCCATGTTAGTCTTTCCATGCACAATAGAGAGAGAGAAATCACATCTACATCTACATACTGCTCATAAAACATAACTTTCCTTTTGTGGATGCTATCAGTGATTGATAATCTTGGATATATGAACTTTTTAAAAGCTTCATATAGCTTAAAGTTTTATATTTTGTTTCTGAAGACATATTTAATCGGAGGAAACAATTTAAAAAACTTCAAAAGACAAAGCTGCTGACGAAAAACTTGTGTTTACAGCACGGCTGTTAATGGAATACAATAACGATTATAAAAAAATTTTGGCAACCAAGGTCATGCCCCTGATAAATGATTATAAAACGCTATATAAACAGTCACGTCTTTGCCGGTTGCTTAAATGTGGTCACCAAGACTTTTTTTTTATGCCTGCTTGATGAAAATGACCACGGCTGTCCTCTATGGGAGTTTTCCCCAACAACGACGGCAGTCATTGACGTCACGACAACATGAAAGTTCGCATAAAATCTACAAAATCTTTCTGCCAAAATCCGGAGAGTTGGCAGGTCTGTATATGCATATTTTTCTTTTTCAAGTATTGAAAAATGAATTACAGCAAGCAACACTTACTCTGAAATTGCTTCTGCCCAGGGAAGGGTTGAAACTAGATTTTTTCTGTCTCTGCGAAGCTGAAAAAAAAAGGAAAAGTCAAATCACACATTCAAAACAAGCTGAGATCAACACATGAGTGGGCAATGAAAAAACTATTGTGGGCAAAAGTGAAATATAGTCAAATTTTTATAACTCAGATTTTTAACCCCCAAAGCATACATGCCAACCTTGGGATCAATCCTCTCTATAGTGGAAATATTTGCTGACAGGAGGGGGGACCCACATGACTATCTTAAAAATTCAAATCAGTTTTCTTCAACTTGATCATATCAGGCATTTACCCAGCTCTGACAAACATTTAAAGTAGCCTTTTGTTTAAGTTGGGGGTCTGTTTGACATGAATATTCCTTATGAAATCAATAAAAGTTCTTGTTTTTTAGAACTGGACCTTATCACTGCTTCGTTGTCATTGACATCCCTCTTTTCTTTATAGAAGCTTATCCATGAAAAATGTTATGAAGAAACTTGATAAATTATCAAATTTCTGCCCATTATTTCCACAGATCTCTGGATATGGAACCCCTAGCTTAATGTGAGATATGTTACATATACAATGAAACCTTGGTATTACGATACTCTGCAGACTAAGAAATAATATCATTGTAAAGAACTTACCATTATGTCTAGAAACAACAGTTTAGCATTAGATTATAACAGGGCTGAACAAATCACAAAAAATCTAGGTGCCAGATTGATTTTTTAAGTGCCAAAGAAAAAAGTCTAAAATACTGCTTCTTTTGACCCGCTTTCATGTCGGCAGATATGCTGCTATGTATTCCAAACATTTTGGGCTGCGCAATTAGTAACTACACAAAGAAAATTTTAGGCGCCAATACCAATTTTTTAGTAGCCTTGGTGACCTGGGATTATATTAAAACAAAAAACAATCAAGGATGGTTGTGGTTTTTTTTTTCACACTATGAATTCACTATTGAGAAGAATCTGACCAGGAGCCCACCAAAAATCCCAGCCTGAGGCCCAGTTGATGGATGTAAGGACAATAACCCACCACGCGAGGACAATAACCCTGTAAATACATCTGTCTCTAAAAGTGGATATTTCGCATTTCTCACATGCTTACACTCTTTCTTTATCATTCTTTTGGTCGCCCACTGACTTGGTCCATCACTCTCTAGGCAACTTTTTTGGTTAATCCAGTGGTTCTCAAACTTTTGTCACCCTGTGGCTCCCTCGCCCAATTCATGGTTCAAAAATAGGCAAAAATAGTTCAGTACAGGGCTTAACAAATCAAGAACAAAAATTTAGGGGCCAGCAAAATCTCATAGGTGCAAGAACGTTTTTGTTCAACTAAATCAGTACTAAATAGTGTATTTTTTTATTTGTCCAGGACTTAGGGACTCTTTTACATGCTAGCACACATGCTGTTACAATTTCCGATAATTTTGTGCTGTCCTTCAACTTCAATTAAGTTATATTTAAAAAATATTAGGTGCCAATTCCAATTTTTTAGTCAACTGGGCACCTGGGATTTGCCCAGGAGCATAGAAATTTTCAAACAAGACAGGGGAAAAAATTGTTTTAGAGGGATTTATCATTATATTGAGTATCATTATAGCATAGCTGCCAACTTTTGAAAATGAAAATTCGGGAGATTTTCGCGCACACCCGTATTTTATGCTAAAACCACTCCCTAATAAATAAAATAGGGATTTTTCCAAATAAAATAGGGATTTTCCAAACATAAAAGTTGAAGCATAGGGAATAAAATCCCTACTCAAAAACTGAAGTCAAATTAAAATAGGGATTTTACACACATGGAAGTTAAACCCTTGGGAATAAAATTCCTACGCAAAAAACAAGTGAAATTGGAGGCCAAAACTTCAATGATGTAAAAATAAATATTGTGTTCAATCAGAAACGCTGTGAACAAACATTCTCCGCGAATGACCCCAAAATCATCGGAAGATGAAGGAAAACACCGTCAATTTTTGAAGAACACTGACTTTTTGTGACACTTGCTTGATGTTTTTTTTCACTTCACGACTGATGATGGCAGTCTTTCCATGACCGATGTTTATGTCCGTAACACAACTTGTACAAAAAGGAAAAGTCAGCCCTCTTCTGGAACGTTTGATGAAAGGAAATTCATCGGAATAAGTATCTTTAAAATTGATTAAATATGTTTTTGCTTATCATTATTCATGCTTTGTTATATCGCACGTACGTAACTTCAACAAAAGAAATTTTGACCACATGTGCATCACCATAATCTTCAATTATTATCCAGGACTATTGGCTGCTAAGCCATTTCCCTGCACGATAAGACAAACAACTTTCTTGTTACCATCAGAGGGCTTGTAAAACTTCCTTAAAAAGGGAATTTCCCCATTTACGACGTGTGACGTCATTTCGAAAGGGGGAAAAACGAGGCTTCATGCCCCACAAGAAATTCCTTAGGGATTGTTTTCATAAGCGGGGATTTTTTTAATGAAGTAGGGAATTTTTAGGGACAATTAGGGATTTTTGTGATTTTCGTAAAAATTCGGGAGATTTAAGAACATTTCGGGAGATCGAGCGATGAAGATAAAATTCGGGAGATTCCCGAAAAATTCGGGAGACTTGGCAGCTATGTTATAGTGAGGTTTCACTGTGTACATCCATTAAAATGGTTGCTAATTAGATACATACTTGCAGATTGATGCAACTCATTGAAGCTTGTCTTTTCATAATTGAAGGGCTGAAAGCTTTCTGCTTTGACATTCGTTAGCTTTGATTTTTTCGGAGAGTCATCAATTTCTTTTTTGATGGATTTCACGGGTGATGGATTTGGTCTTTTGGTGAATTCCTACGTAGAAATACAAAATTAGTTACCATGTATGCAGTCATAACTTATACACAATTTTGCAGAAGCTTCTGAATTGGCATATTGTACAAAATATATGCCAATAGAGGAAATTGAGACTGAAGTTCACTCCAAAAAATGCAGACAATGTCAGTGCCACTTTGCAGACTTGAAAAATCTGTAGTTTGTTTAAATAGACTTTTAGCAATTGCATACAGTGATCATATGACCAGCTGTTTATGACATTTGACATATTCAGGGTCACAACTAGTGGAGGGCAGGGGGTCTGGTGCCCAGGCACTGTATCTACTTTTTTTCTGTTCAAAATTACAGTGAAAGGGGGCACCAAAATGTGCTCTGGTCAGAGTATACTGAGTAATTTTTCTTTTGTAGTTAAGGTCCTGTCATATTTTCTCGTAATTCTGGCCATTAGACTTTTTTAAATAAAGATCATGATCAGCCTAGGATTGCAAGAACACAAGAGTTTTCTTTTGAGATTTTTCATTTTTACAAAGCACAATTTGAGGACTTTTCTATAAAGATAAAAAATCAGGTTTCGGATGGGAAGATTTTAATAAGCTATTCCTAATACATTTGAAGCATTAGCACCTATGCAATATAATGTAGCAAAGTGAAGTTTCATTGACTTTCAATGACTTTTTGGCGTCAGTCTTTATAGTGACAAAGTCCTCAACAAAATTCATGTACAAGATGTGGAAGTCCTAAATCTTCTAAAAAATGTATGTGCAAGCAAAGCACCAGGACCAGATGATATCTATCCTAGGATCCTCAGGAATATGCTAATGAAGTGCTGGGGCCAGTCACACAAATTTACAGGATTAGTATTGCGAAGGGTATCGAAGGGACTGGAAGTTCTTGCTAATGTTATTCCGATATTTAAAAAGGGTGGTAGAAAAGCTGTGTCCAGTTATTGTTGCTCTGGTGTAGAGAGTCACATTGGGCTCGCTGTTTTGACTGTCACTGTCTGTGGCAATATGCTCTGGTTTCACTCATGCAATGTTCACGCATACGTTTCTTCCTTTGCATCTGATGGTGATAGTGTTATTTCGTCATGCGACCACTTTGTAGGGGCCATTATATGGGAACTGCAATGGCTTCTTAACAGCGTCGTTGTGAAGGAAAACATGCATGGAATGATCAAGTTTTTTTATGGATAAATGTTTTGGATTTATTATGGTGAGATATTGGTATATATATATATATACAGGCCGAATTTTTGAAAAGTATTGTCGTAACTCGATGAGCAACTGTTTCTTATTGGCATCTGTGTTGGAAGCTGAGAACTCACCAGGGAGTTTGATTAGCTCACCATATACCAGTTCAGATGGGGAGCATTCCAGTTCTGGCTTGTATGCCATTCAGACCAAGAATAATGAAAGGCAATACTCCCACCCAATCTGTTGAGGAATGGCACTTGATTGCTGATTCAAGGACGTGATGCCACCTTTCAACGGCACCATTTGCTTCCGGATGGTATGGAGTGATTTGATTTTGTTCGATCCCCAGTAGTTTGCAGAGAGATCAGAATAAATCACTCTGGGACTGTCTGCCTTGATTGGTAACGATCACTTCTGGTACTCCATGCAACCCAGATGTTACGTAGATAATTACGTAGATGTTCAACCCAGATGTTTTGTAAGCCTTAGCAACAGTCTCGGAAGTAATATCTGCTATTGGAATGGCTTTGGGTCATCTTGAAAAGCGATCTATGCAAGTGAGGCAGTATCAAAAACTTTCTGATAATGGAAGCAGTCCCAATATGTCAATTTGCATGTGGCTAAATCATCTGGATGAAGATATATGGCCATGGTTTACACATCTAGGTGTTGAAAAAAGTAGCATTTTTCCAGGTGGAGAAGGTAGTTGTTGAAGAGTGAGAGAAGATGGCACATTTCCGTCGGGCAACTGCTTCAGTTCAAAGTCATTCCTCTGTGCTTCAGCGATGAGGTCGTTATTCATGGAAGAAAGAAAAAGTAGGTCAACTCCTGCTTGTGAGAGAGCATGCACTACCACATTGCTTTTTCCTTAGATATGACGAACATCAGCTGTAAACTGAGCAATCAGATTGAGTTGATTAATTTGTCGCGGAGAAAGTTTGTCAGCTTTCTGATTAAAAGCGAACACCACGGCCTATGATCAGTTGTAACATATCACCCTTTTGGGCCACATCATTGATGTGCTGACTCATGATCTTTCCGATAATAGTGTGTGCCTCGTCATCAATCTGCTGATTCACGAACTGTGATCACGAGCTTTCATCGTTCGGATTGAATTGACCGCCGCTAATTGTCTGATTCCCCAGAGAAGTCATCTTGATCTTCTTTGTCTGAGTGGATTATCGTGAACATAAATTGGTGAGATCTATTCATATCTTATACATCAAGATCATGGCTATTTTGTTTAACAGTAAAAACTGAATTAACAAATTGTAATGCAATTTAATTGTGAATTGTACATTAATAAACATCTTAATCTGGAAATTGCCAATGTTTCTTTGAGTTGCCTGAGACTTATATAATGGATGAAAGAATCAGTAATTCACTGTATATCCTTCCTTTAAGTATCTGAATCACTGTCACTGAAGTGTTATTTATTTATTGATTGATTGTGGTAAAACATCTTCATCATCTGCTTGCTGCAACATTTCACATGTTTCTGAAGTAGAGCAGAGTTCTAAATGGACAACAAATTTCAAGATTGTATGTTGTTCATTATGAACAGGTGCTATTTTCATAAGCAGAAAAAAAAATTGCTCTATATTTATGTTTCATTAAAGTTAATGAATTGCCAGGTTAGTTTAAAAAAATTTGCCCAAGCAGGCAATATCAGAGCTATTTGCAAAGCTTTATTTAGGTATTGTATATCATCTGCATTTTTGGGGAAATTAATTCTCAATCTTTTTTGACCAGCTTCTGTACATCAGATTCACTATATTGAGTGCAGAATGCTCTACAACTAGATATTGTCAATTCCATGAATGGCCGCAACTAGCAGAGGAAAAGGGGGGGGGGGGTGGTACTTCGGCTGCTGAACCAGGAAGGGATACAGAACCAGAATAAAAAAAAAAAAAATTAAAAAAATACAGAACAAATAAGGGAAGGAACCAGGAAGTTTTCTCCTTGTTCGTTCATAATTACAGCACGTGTGGAAAATTCATCTGCAACAATCCACTGCCGGAAAATTCATTGATAGAAAACTCACCAACATGACAATTTACTACTAGGAAAATTCACAAACAATTCATCACTAAAGTGATATAGTAAGTGATTGTGTGAGTCAGGGAGTTAGTGACTGAGCAAATGAGTCAGTAAGTGAGAAAAAAAATCAAGGGAGCGTGTGAGTGAATGGGCAGGTGAGCAAGTCACTTATACAGTCACTTACTTAATGGCTTCCTCACTCAGTCACTAATATGGTTACTGACTCTGTTACTTACCCACTTACTTGGCCACTCGTACTGTCACTGGCTCTCTCAATCAATCAGTCACCCATTCCCTGGTTCACTAATATTGTCACTCAACCATTCACTTGGTCACTCATACAGTCCCCTCCACTTGCCCAATCCCTCACTTAGTAACTTACCCACTCACTCGATTACTTATACAGTTTTTCGCTAACTCTGTCACCCACTTGATCACTCATACTGTCCCTCTATCATTCATATGGTTACTTGGTCACTCACTAGCTCAATCACTTAATAGTGATTAACTGTTGTCAGTGAATTTTCTCAGCAGTGCCTCTTCCGTCTGTGAATTTTCCTATCTGTGAATTTCATGGTGGTGACCCTTCCATACAGGAATTGCACGTCATAATGGATACTTGCCACAGGCGACAAAGTAAATGTTTATTTCTAGTTGCAGCTCCTATTCACTCATAGCATTGCAACTTAGATCTAAGAAATGTTACATTCCATCAAGAATAATTTAGATTGGTGTGTAATAAAGAATTATCATTACCTCCCTCTCTTTAGATGACGATGGAGAATCAACTGTACTATCCAGATCAATGGCAACAATAGTAGATGAAGGTGTACTTGCGGGAGAGTCAAAAATCTGTGTATAAAATGTACAAAGGCATTTTACATATGAACCATTACTAATAAGTTAATGCAAACTTTTGAACTCTAAAATCAATGTGAATGAAATCAAAAATTTTACACTCAACTAATAAATATAAGAATGTAGGCTTTCCATATACTAGAGAGCACTATGATCTAAAGCAGGGATGGCCAACCTGCAATGCGTGAATGTTTTTCATGAATTAAAAAAATTCTATTTGATTTTTTAATCAAAGAAATTCTCTCAAACTCTTAAACATATACTTAGGCAGTCTTGTAGGCTGCCAAACCTATATTTAGTATGGTGGACATTCTTAAAATAATTATGATATGACTTTCTATTCAATGCATTTCTGTTCTGTTTTTCATCTTTGGGTATAGTTGCTGTATCAGTATGTCCCATGTGTTGTACAAGGTTCAGAATCATCCACATGCATTGCATATCTATGATTTTTTTTTGGGGGGGGGGGGGGCAGTGGCTCAGCCCTCTTACGAAGTTTATGGGGCAGGGGCCCGATTGCCCTGAGTCCTCAGATTCCGGTGTCTATGTCCAACACGTTGTAGGTAAGATAAACTTCTACCTATATATGTACATACATGATCTGCATTGCAATTATTTATGACTCAAAAATAGAAACAATTTAGAACTTAAAGCCATGACTAACGGAACTTTTTTTAAATGAAAATTAGAGGACAGCTGGGCAATACTTTACAAGAATGGAAGAAATGTTCATGTCCTGTAAAAATGGGACGTAAGGTCAGCCCATTAAAATTTGTAGAGTGGCGAGAGCATTGAAAATAATCTTGATTCTGGCACAGTTTGGAAAAGGTTGATCTATTGCAAGTTTGTTCAATCTTTAGGAGAGAGCTAGCCACTTCACTGCTTTGAAAATGTTTTGCTGAATACTACTACAGTGATTGGAACACCCCCACAGATCACTTATATGATCTGCAAATGTGCTGCTAATAACAAAAGTAATATAGGAAAATGCTGCAGAAAATAAAGAATTATCGTTACTTTCCTCTCTTTAGATGACAATGGATAATCAACTGTACTGCCCAGATCAATGGCAACAATAGTAGATGAAGGCATACAGACAAGTGAGTCAAAAATCTGTGTGCATACAAAGACCATTTAAATGCTCTGAAACTGTGCCGCAGGTCACAAAGTGATCTGTGAATGCGTCGCTTGTAGCTTGAGTGATCTGTAAATGCACCACAGGTCACTTGAGTCCTCTGTAACTGTGTCGCTGGTTATTAAAGTCATTTGTAAATATACTGCAGGCAACTTAAAGTAAGTGATAAGAAACTGCACCACAGGTTGCTTAAGTAACCTGTAAATATGCCATGATCTATAGGTGATCTGTAAATAAGGTAAGAAGAATTTATTACCATTTAGGCCATATTTATAGCAGCAGAATAAAACGAGTGTGGAGTGCATCAAGCTGATTGAAAAGATCTAGTTTTCTGCAATGTTTATCCTACTGAAGATGTGGCCAAAACATTTAGAAATTGAAGTTCTTTTAAATCATGGCCTCTTCTGAGCTGAAAATTGAGAGATTTCGTCAAATTCTTAAACATCACTACATGATTTGGGAAGCTGCATTTTTCCGCAAGATGAGAAGGATGCTTTTGAAATTTCTTTATTAATAGGGAAATTGTTCAGCCATGTCAGTAATAAAAACAAAACAGATGAATCAAATAGAAGTTTGTGCAGTGTTTTATATCTCAGAAACAATGCTGAAGCTACCGATATGAAATTGAATTTTAAAAAATTTAATCAAATTTTAATTTTTCATTTCTGTCTTGGTGGTGAAAAGTTAGGAGAACTTATCTTTCAATTTAGTTTTTTCTTCTCTATCAATTAGCAAGCTATTTGTCCCATTCGCACCGGTCTGCAAAATTGCTCACTTATTTTAACAGTCTGTTAGTATAAAAAGGCTGAAAATAAATTGTAATACCGAATTCAGATAATTTATTTCATATACATGCACCTGGTACACATTCCTCTGTGGAATTTTTAATGAATCGGTACATGCTGGAATGTGTATCCTGAGTGCATGTGTGGTCCCTAACATATTTATGTTGTCAGAGTAGTACTTGTTTTGTGTTCTTCCTTGTTTTACCATTTGTTTTATATTTTGAAGCGAAGGTGGTAAATGCAGTGTCAATCCACTGCCGAACGATGTTTAGGAAAAATAAGCCACTCACCAATGGCAGTTTCCGAATCAGTAGCCCTTGTTCCATCTGAAATGATTTTACAATTTAACCTTAAAATGGTACATATATGTCTAACAAACGTAGTTTGTATAGGTATTATTAAGCATAGATTTTTTTTAGGTACCATTCTAGGATTAACTTATGGGAGCTGCTGGGCTGACTAATGTTGATGAGGTAAAGGGCATCATAAATAAAATAAAAAGTTTCTTGTTCTGATAAAATTTTTAACCTTGCTCTTAAAGATCTATCACCATCTATTATTTCATCTCTAACTAATATTTTCAATTGCATGCTTCTAATCAACTATTTCCCTAATGTCTGGAAATTCTCAATCTTTAAACCTATCCATAAGCCTGGTACTGAACCTCTTTTCCCTCAAAATTTTAGACCTATCAGCTTGCTTAGTAACACCTCAAAAATTTTTGAACTCCTCTACTTTTATTGCCTTGAACTCTTCCTGTCCTCACACAGCATTCTTTAAGCTGAGCAGCACGTGTTCAGGCAGGGTCATTCGTGCTTGACCAAGCTTCACAGAGTCACCGTTGCCTTTAACTACAGAGTATGTATGTGCACTATGCCTGGACATCTGCAAAGTTTTCAACTAAACGAATCATACCATGCTCATTGCTAAATTAATCTATGTAATACAAGATATACGGAAGACTGGATGTTGTGAAGATATTTATTATTTGAGATGTTAAATTTTTTTTTTTTTTTTTTTTTTAAGGAAGGAAAAAACTCATCTCTGCCTCTACCGGGAGACGAACCCGGGTCCCTCGATTGCCGGACGAGTGCTCTGACCACTAAGCTACAGAGGAGATAGAGATTTTCCTTCGCTAGAGCGTATATATGCCGAACGGAACCGTGCAATGGACGGTGAAACCGATCAGCTAATAGCTCATGGACGACGAGCCACCAGAGGGCTATATATATGACATGAATGTCGCTCTCCACTTGTTAATACAAGATGTACGGAAGACTGGATGTTGTGAAGATATTTATTATTTGAGATGTTAATTTTTTTTAAGGAAGGAAAAAACTCATCTCTGCCTCTACCGGGAGACGAACCCGGGTCCCGGTAGAGGCAGAGATGAGAATTAATATAGAGAATAATGTGAATAATAGAGTATAGAGAATAATAATAATAATAATAATATGAGAATAATAATAATAATAATATGAGAATAATAATAATAATAATATGAGAATAATAATAATAATAATATGAGAATAATAATAATAATAATATGAGAATAATAATAATAATAATATGAGAATAATAAATATCTTCACAACATCCAGTCTTCCGTATATCTTGTATTAACAAGTGGAGAGCGACATTCATGTCATAATCTATGTAAACCTACCCAAGCATTTTATCATTTTCCTCAACAGTTACCTCTCAAACAGAAAGTTTCAAGTAAGGAACAGCAGCTGCCTTTCTTCAGTTATACTGATAAGAGTGTCAGTACAGCCAGGCTCTGTCTTGGGGCTGTTGCTATTTTCTCTATATATTAATGATTTTCTAGCTCCCCAGTGTAGTATGCTGGGATTGTTTGCTGATGATGTGTTCATCATGACAAACCACATATATAACAATAGTTAGGAACCTTTGGCAAATTCCCCAAAGGCTCCTAACTATTGTTACACGTAAAAGGAGCCAAATGCCTCAAAAATCGTCAATAATCAGTTGAAGATGTCAAGGAATGGTTTGAGAAAAATGACATGAAGTTAAATCATTAAAAATGTAAACACATTTTGTTCACTAGAAAATACACATTTTCAAGAAACTCAATATACATTGGAAACTCTATGTTATGGAGAAACGACACTGTTAAATATCTTGGGTGCATATTAGATAAGTCTCTTTCCTTTGCTCCACAAGTAACCTATCACTATGTAAGAAATAAGGCATCACAAACTGCAGGAACGCTTTCACGAATCATGTTTTCTCAAACAAGACTTTCAGTACAGAACAAGGTCACCTTGTTTAAGACCATCATCAGACCCATTTTGACATATACTGCCCCAGTGTGGGCATATGCCAGTAGAAGAAACATGAAGAGTCTACAAAAGCAACATAATATTATACTACGACAATTCGCCAAAGCGACATGGTACGTGGGAGGAAAGAATATAAGAAAGGATCTGGATGTATCATTAATCTTGGACATCATCAAAGAACTTGCAAGCGTACATTTTGAAAGGCTTTGAACATTGGAACATCCTCACTTACGTGAGATCGTGAATATGACCATAGAGTTCCCACAATGCATCCCAGACCTGTGGATGTGTTGGGTGTCACCTAGACGATGAACTAGCGCTTTGAAATTTAAAAAAAAATCTGCGTTATATTTTTACCATCTCAGTACTCTGTGCAATATGGTAGCTGCATTTATTTGAATATGTAATCACATTTATTCCCATGTTTACTCATGTTAACACCGCATATATTTGCATACATTCTCATTTATTCCTTTTCGCAAACTTGTAAGATACAACACTGATTTTTATTTTGTGGACATTTGTGGATTGTGATCAAAGTTGTGTATTGCAATTATTATAATTTTGTTATTTTTGGAAATTACAATTAATTTTTGATATTCATCATGTTATCAGCATTAGTCTTGTTTGTATAGTTATGAATGTATATGTAAAGTACTGCAAGGTCTGCAATTTAGTAACAACCCATAAGAGGGTTGACTACTGAGGGGTGTTCACAGACAGTGCAACCATGAAGAGAGTGTATAATTATTGTACTATTTGAATGAACTATGAACTGTACTCTATGAATGAACTATGAACTGTACTCTATGAATGATCAATATTTTTTAAAAATTATTCATGCTCTGTAAATATAAATCTCTGATTAGCATCTCTCAATTATGCCACATAATCCGTGGGGGGATTTTGGGTAACACAACACATCAGCTACTCTTTTCCCCTTTATGACAAATGTTCCTGCAGAATATAGTAAATATTTCTCGTGACGAGTGCTCTGAATTCAAAGATCTGTAAACTACCCACTTGGATTGACATTAAAATTTATTTCTCTAAACATACACTCGTTACACTACTGACACACAAACACAAACTTGTCTTTTCCTCCATATGCCAATCCGAGGCAATTTACAGGTCGGGAGACTGTCTGCAAAGGCTAGGAACAGACGAAAACATTCAATTCTGGTCTGGTTCTAGGATTAACTTATAAATAAAATATGGATTATTCAAACAAAAGTGAGCAACCCCACACTTATGAATGTTGAAAGTCACATTTTATTCATGCTGAGCTCACATTCATGTTGGTCCTGCAACATTTTAACTGTAAGAGATGGAGCTGCAAGAAATATGGCATCTAGAATTGAGAAAGAGAAGTTGGCACGGTTGGTCGTGTATTATGCTTATATGTTCTTTTTATTTCTTGTGTAAATGTATGTTTAACTATTATTTTTAGCATGATTAAATATTCTTATCTGTTTATAAAATGAGGCCTTGTCTGTCTTTGTATGTGTCACATGCTACAGTCCCTATTGCTACAATCCCCCCACTCATCACTTCATCTGCAAATTTGCTGAAAATGCCATTAATGCCTACATATTATTATCAAAGCCAAAAACATCCAGAAAAAAAAGAGCTGCTCAATGGTCAGTACTTACCACCTCTCGTGACAATTGATTCATTGAAGTGCTAGATTGTGCAACTGATTCATTGACATAATGGTAAGAATCACTACTGCTTTTCCTATTGGCCTTCTTGCCGCCACTAGCAAAAGCTGCCTTCAGTGCTGGATTCATAACTTCGATGAAGCTCTTCTCCTCACTTTCCTTGAATAATCAAAAAGGTTTGAAGGGACTCACAACAAATATTCAACAATAATACATGAAGTTTTTTCTTAAATTTATTTGTGCAAATTAAAAAGTTTACTTCATTTTCAGGTCACTAAAAATTTTGCTACACAAAAGCATTACATTTTTGGATGCATAAAACTTAACCTGGGTATGAAATAGTGTGTTACAGTGCCCCTTTCCCTAATGAATGCTTATCCATGAAGACAGTTTGAGAACTGTTGCATTACATAAAAAAGCCTAACGTGCAAAGATACCATACTTTTGACGAATTTGCCTGAGGTTCATTATCTTTAGATTCTTCAGCTTGACTAGTGAAATGTTGTTTGGTCAGAAGAAACTGAAAAAAAGAAAGTCATTATATACATGAATACAAATGCAGTATCCCAATAAATGTATGCATAGAATGATAGGGGGAACATATGGATGTGCAGAATAAAAATCATTAGCAGGCGATTGCCAACTAACAACCTTTCTGGTTTCACAATTGTTGAAATGAGTAAGTGAAAATACAATGAAATGAAAATTTTATCCATAATTTGAATGCAATTTTAACATATTTTCTTAATTTGATTATCAAAATGAATATAGTATCTGAAAAGCCTCATCATGAAACAAATGGTTAATCCTTTGATGCTGAAGGTGCAAATATATTGGAGTTCCCTGTTTAAGCTAGGATTAATATACTGATAGGAATATACAGTTGAACTTATTCAACATAGGATCATGACATTTAATGGTAAGATCGGTCAGTATTTCTACAGCAGTATTTGGTGTGGAATTTAGAAATTTTGTTTTAATGAGCACTCAAATAAAGAGTTCGGCTGACATTTAGCTGTGTTATCCAAGCATCATATCTTGATAGATTCTTTCCAAACCTTTACACTCCATTTTAAATTCAACACAGTACATACAAAATACTTTGCACCTGCATTTTCTGTTTGTAATGCTTCACAGATGTCAAACAGAAAAAAAAATCAGTTTATACAAAAGTAACAGACAAATGGTATAAACAAGGTGTGTTCCACAAGAACTAAAACCACAAAAAAAATCAAGAAATATAGGTATGGGTACCACCTTCATCAAATAAAAACTGACAGCTGTGACGTCATGGAAGATCTGTGTGTGTGCGCACGCATGAGGGAAAAGAAGAGTCAGTTGATTGGTAACCACTGAAGCACGTAAACGTCCATTAGGCCTGCGTGACATTAGTATCTGATGATGTAAATAAAAAGTTACATTTTTTAATTAAGTAATGTCTCTAATTACCAAAGTCAGATCACCACCCTGAATGACGAGACGTTGCATTTGGTGACTCAAGGAACAACAGCCTTCAATATAAATCTAAACTTGGATGCATGGCACCAGTTTTCATTTCAAGCATGTGTTAATAGCTGCATCTTTCAGCGAAGGTCCAGTTCGAATGTGCATTGTTTAAGCATTGAAATTTACGAATTAAATTTGCTGAAAAATGACTGAAAATTCAAATTCCGAAAATGGAATTGCATTCAAAGTAGCACGTGGTAGTAAAAATCCCACCAGTGTGGAAAAATAATGTCGCAATATGGTTTGCTCAGGTCGAGGCATACTTTGAAATTTCTAAAATAACTTCAGATAATACAAAGTACCATACTTTGTTGGCACATTTGGATTCGGAAACGTTGTCTGCTGTGACTGATGTCGTGTCAATCTCCAAGTACTGGTAAATACGAAATCATGAAAAAATGCTTGTTGGAGGAATTCATGGACTCACAAACTCAACAAATCTGGAGATTACTTTCCGAGCTACAGCTAGCGGATAAGAAAACTGAAAAATTTCTCAAAATTTTGTTCCTTGAAAAAGCTCTCCGTTAACGTGAAGGTAATATTGAGCATTGCAATGTTGATTTGTCAGAATTAGCCCTCATAGCCGATAAGATTTGTAAAGTTTGCATTGATGCAAATTTGTATGCAATATCGGATGGGCCATCCGCATCGAAAAGTGATGAAATTGCTGACTTATAAAAAGCCGTAGCTGAGCTAATCCGTAAAGTAGGTGAGAGTTGAGTTTTTTCCTACTACACAGCACAGGCAATGCTCAAAGTCTCAAAATCGAAGGTGTTTTGCCCTAAAACACAATCAGTAGCAGGAAAAAAATATTTTTAATTACCATGAACGATTCGGGGAAAAGTCATATAAATGTCGTAAACCTTGCGACTTTGAAAATGCAAGAAACAAATAAGGTGTGCTACGTCGTCGAATGACACTGAAAATAACATAAAACTGATTACATATCTTCGACAGACACACTCATCTGACATTTTTGATTGATTCTGGAAGTGATGTGTCCTGCATACCATATCCATCAAACTGTAAACTGAAGCCTTCCGATCGACATTTGTTTGCTGCCAATGGCACTAAAATTCCAATTTTTGGTTAAAAAGTTTTAAATGTTGACCTTGGATTACAAAGGTGTTTCAAATGGAGTTTCATAATCACCCTAGTCTCAATTCCGATTATTGATTGATTCCGAGTTGATTTCTTGAAAATTTTCGGTTCACTAGTAGACTTGAAAAATAAAAAGCTTCTGGACTGTAATACAAATTTGCTTGTTTTTGGTAAAATACAAAACATTTTGCAATCTGAAATTCGGTTAATTTCAAACAGTACTAAATATGTGTACATTCTGAAATTCCCAGAACTCCCACACTGATTTTTCGCAAAGCAGTCAAACACGACATGGTGCATTACATAGAAACAAAAGATCTGCCCCTGTACTAGAAACTGAGGGGATTACATCCAAATGTCCTAAAAGAGGTGAAAAAAAAGTTTGAATATCTTATGGAACAAGGGATATGTAGACCCTCGAGATCACCTTGGTCGTCACAGATCCACAGGGTTCAGAAACCAGATGGCTCATACAAGATATGCAGAGATTATCGCCGTCTAAATGCGGTTACTTTGCCCAATAAATATCCTTATCCACAATCTGATGAATGTGTTACATGGCAAAAAGATTTTCACAAAATTGGACATTGTCCGAGCATATTTCCATATTCCTGTTTCTAAAGATATTCCTAAAACAGCCCCTGTGACCCCTTCAGAAGTTTTGAATTTTTGTATCTGAATTTCTGACTTAAATGTGCCGCACAAACTTTCCAAAGGTTTATGAATGAAGGTTTGTATTCTTTCGATTTTGCCATATGCTACTTCAATGATGTTCTAATTTTTTTCTGAAAACGAGCAATAACACATGCAACACGTAGAAAAAGTTCTCGAGAGACTTGATGCCTATGGTCTAAATATTAATGTTTCAAAATGAGTTTATGGCCACCCTAAAGTCACTTTCTTGGGTCACGAAATTAGCAATGACAGCATATGCCCACTCGAATCCAAGATCACTGCTATAAAAAATTTTCCTAAACCCATTTAATCCAGACCGATTATAAGCAGATAATCTACGCTTTTTGCAAAGCAGGTGATAATTATTCAGAGACAGTCTCATTGGCTTTCTTACATATCCGAATTCACAACCGACATAGTTCATGCGACCAGTGAAATAAATATGGCAGCCGATGCATCGTCGCGCATAGTCGAAATATGAATGCCAAGCCGCTTTGAACAGGGTTGCAACTAGATGTTTGGTCACCCATTGCAAGTCTGCATTTTGGCGCCCCCTTGTAATGTTTAAGGAGAGGTTTGAGAATAAAATTTGTGCCCCCCTCTGGTCCAGTGTCCGGGGCACGAGACCTGCTTGCTCCCCCCCCCCCCCCCCCCCCAGTTGCTACCCTGGCTTTGAATTATGATGAACTCGCTTCAGAACAAAATAATGATACTAAATTAAGAGAGTATCTTAATGACAAAAATTTAGTGCTAAAATTGAAAAAAATGCCTACGCCAAATTCAAATGCCATGGTTTATTATGACATATCCAAGGGTAAAGCACGACCATATGTAACAAAGTTGATTATTTAATCATTTTTGTCGTACCACTGTTATTTTCTGCACACGAAGGCTAATTAGACTGGTAACTACGATTTATTGCCGATTCCAAAGGGCAGGCTTATTTTTAGGCATCACTGAAGGAAGATATCCAGGCAAGTCCAGCCGAACTGGAGTATGGCTCCCCCATTAGACTTCTGGGAGAATTCCTTGAGACTTCAATGCAACTGAGGGATCCGAAGACCTATGTAGAGAGGTTGAGGTGACTATTCCAGGATTTCCGACCAAAGCCGACGTTATCTCGCGGTTCCACAGATATCTTCATCAACAGGACCTCGCAAAGATGCTCACACATGTGTTCTTGCGAATCGACTGAGTGATAGGTCCCTTGGAGTCACTGTATGAGGACCCTTATCCGGTGATAAAGTGGAAGAAATATGTCAAGATACTGAAGAAGGAAAAGCCGTACGTAGTCCACATCGATCGAATCAAGCCCGCTTTCATGCCTCAAAATGCTAAAGTCCCACTGTCATCAACCGTGAAGTAAGCCCCAGCGACCCACCAGAAGACCTGCAAGTGAAAGACATTCGAAAGGCGCGAGTCAAGTTTGTGGATAAATTTGTACCTTAACGTGTTCAAGAACACTGCGAAGGAGGTACTGTGGTGCCGCCTCCAGCAAATAAAAACTGACAGCTGCGACGTCACGGAAGATCTGTGTGCACGTGCATGAGGGAAAAGAAGAGTAAGTTGATTGGTAAAAACTGAAGCGTGTAAACGTCTGTTAGGCCTGCGCGACTTTAGTATTTGCCGATGTAAATAAAAAGTTACATTTTTAATTAAGAAGTAATATCTCTAATTACCAAAGTTAGATTGCCTCCCTGAATGATGAAACATTGCAGGTACAGAATATAATTTATTCTTTTCCAAAGTATCTTTTCACAGATGACATCATTTGCTGCCATCATTCAACCCACTTTTCAAAGCAAGTAGAGGCAAAAATCGCATTGTGCAATATCCAGACTGTAAGCAGGGGGTAGATTTGTGGCATATGATAGCCTTCACGTATTCTATTTCAGTTTTGAAAGTTTTTGACAACACATAACAAGAAATTGTTGTGAACTGGTAGAAATTTCAGTTGTGCAGGGTTCAATGAGGCAGCTTTGAGAAAAATCCTTCTCTACTTGCTTTGAAAAGTGGACTGAACAATTGGACCATTGCATGCATAGCATCTGAGGGAAGATATTTTTTAAAAAATATATTTTTTGCTGTAACTATATCCCTTGATTTTTTATGATTTACTCTTAGTCCTTATGGAACATGCCTAGTAATAAGGCATAGTAGTAATAATAGACTTTTGGGGAAAAAATTAAAGTTCTGTCTGAATATTTAAAATTGTAAGAAATTTTACAAGAACATTCATTCCATAACAGAATGCAATAAAAATTACTGTGATATGACAATTTTCAGAATTGATTGCGAGCAAAAACGTCATTTCAAGACCGTGAGCATAAAAGAACTATAGCATATGATAATTTCAATCAGTTAAAGCTTACCCTTTCATATGTGGTTCTGAAATTCCCACCAATTTCGTTGGTGACATCTTCAGCTACTTTGCTTAAACTTTCTGTTTTCTGTTTAAAAAAAAGTTCATAAAAAAAAAGATAAGAAATGCCCACCAATTCAGTAGTCAGTTCACTGTTATGTGTTAATACTCTATTATATATATCGAGAACATTAAAAATCCTTTCACTTCAACCCTATAGAATTTCAGTTTTTTTTTTCTTTGAGTAAATTTCATAGAAATTGCATTCATATTTTTTGCTGTACACCAAAACTTTGCAATCAAAAATGTGTAAATATTAGAAACTTTGTGTAAACTAATAGAGAGAATCTGGATTTATTATATACTTTTCATCAAACACCAGCTCTGACCATATCACTATATTGCAATTTACTACAATTAATGAGTTGAGTTGGAAACAAAGGCATCATCTATTGGTGGTCGCCTCAAGCTCGTTAGGAAAATATCTTACCTATATTCTTCGCTGAGTTTGAGCCTGGGACTGTGACGATAACCTTTACAATGGTAGACTAGCATCTTACCACCACCCCACTCAGGCGGCGCTGGATTTATGCCTCTTTCACACACATTACATCAATTGAAGACACACACTTGGTTATATTTTATTGTGCCATTAGTATTTTATGCACACAAGGGCTAATTGTACTAAAACCGACAGTATAAAGCTGATTTTGAAAGGCTATGCAGTATTTTACAGTAAAAATTAACGATAATTTGAACCAAGTTTTATTGTGGTATTTCAATTATGTTCTATACTAGTGAAGATAAAAGAAGCAAGAAAACTATTCAAACAAGCCACAGATTTGATTATGACTGGACAAATAGTAAATAACATGCTTTTGAAATACATAGGATAAAATAACTCATCTTAGAGATAAAACTAATCAAACCAAAGCTGACCACTCTGAGAATTGTGCAGATGAAAATTGTTGTCAAGGTCATTGTGCCACATGCCAAACAGCAGCAGAGACGATCAATTTTATGCTATTCTAAATATCTGAATAGTAACATAAGATAAGTGAATGGAATAAAATAGATTAGTGAATCAATGTAAGTGCAAGCCAGATTTTCTCAATGAATATTTTTTGTGAATAATCAAAGACCTTTAGCTTGCAATTCTTACATATTGAATAAATATTGACATATCCCTGACTATAAAATGTCAAAGGGTGGTGACTGATGTGGCTTGCACCAGGGTTTGCTTTTAAGATGGGATCTTTAGAGAACCCTCAGGACCGGATTTTCACACAGACTTTTCTCAAATAAATGTATAAATTTCTAGTGTAACAAAAAAAATAATGAAAAAGTTGGCCACCAAGTTGAAGGCTTGCCAATTTTCTCTATTGTCAGAGCTATAGCTTAAACACGTTTGTTACAATACCTTATATAATACTGCTCAGTGTTGAACATACATGGTATATACAAAAGAGTCTACCAACAGTAATACAATAAATTAAAAATAAATGAACAATCTAAAACACTTTCAAAATTTAACATCACTACAAAGTTGTATTATATAAAAGGAAATTTGTCAAACCTCCAATGCAGCTTTTCCTATCAGCATACATGGTTTCTTCTTCAGTGGAATCTTCACAGCAGCAACATTAGATGCACAGATATCCAATCTATTACCTAATACCGCAGAAAGCAGTTTTTAATCATGGAAAATGCTGAAATACATTGATTTATATAGTTCCTGCTGAAAATGTAAAAGACAAATACCTGACAGGTGGATTTCATGTTCAGTTCGTCCTTGATACAAGTGTATATCATGCGGACAGTGAAGGATATTGTTGAGATCCACTATCGGGTCATCGGTCATAGATGCAGGCATCTCGATCTTTTCTTGAAGCTAATTCAGCGATAATAAAAACAATTATAACAGTGTCAAATATATACTACCAAAATAAAAGTTTTGCGAAGCAGCAAAACTTGTTCATTCATATTTCTTATTCACATCATTTTACAAGTCAAACCCATTGCAACACATTACATTAACTCACAAGCACCAACAAAAGATTGTTACAAATTGGCATTTTTTAAATCTTAGAACATTTGGAATCAGAAAAAAAAAATCAAATTCATAACCATGTGGTAGTCAACGTACCTGTGCAATTGTCAATAGTGATGCTTTAGATATCATAATATGAAGTTCATTCAGTTGTTGTCGAACCAAAGGTGGGACTGGATTGCAGCATGCCAATATACCCTGGTGGTCCCTGTATCAAATAATGGCAATGAATACATTGTAGCTACTAAATGCTGTATTTTATTTTTTTTTCCATCGCCCTCCTTCTTCAGGAATGTTTTTCCTCTCATCGCCCCCCCCCCAACTCAAGAAAACACATAGGATCCTATGTTAAACCTGTTGCTTCTACAGCCCCTCTGTACCTTTTTATCCCCCCCCCCCCACAAGGGACGATATTGCCCAATTTGGGAAATACTGGGTTAGATCATAACCAGATGCTGCATCTATAGCTGCGGCTGACATCATCAATTAATGAATTGAAGATCAAATTTCAATGTAAAAGAGAACCTTATTTGACTTTTTCAAAATCAGAGAAGCCTTTGTTTCATTCCTCAGTGACTTCTTACAGCAAGGTTATGTTTAGTTTAACAGTTCTCAAAGTGTGTGTTGCAGCTCCTGAGAGAATCGAAAACCTTATCTAGATGTCAGCATTATCAATATTGATAGGTGTGCTTGTTCCATGTTTTGAAGTGATTTTTTTTTTTTGTTTACACAGCGTGAAAAGATTAGAGCAAGAGAGGCGCAAGTGACTAAGGTTTGAGAATCATTGATTCAAGGCCTTAATTTCTCTTGGTATCATGATATATTTGTAAATCTCTCTGATCTCATGGTTCAAGAGAGTAAAATAAAGATTTGTTTCAGAAAGACCAATAGTATTTTTGTGTATTGAGCACTAAAATCATTTCTTTTAATCAGCCAAGTCTGCGCTCATTGGTTGTTTTTGTTATCGTGGTGGGATATGCAAATGACTCGCAAGAACAATTAT